>NW_018405172.1:171160-196462 GCF_002113885.1 Mizuhopecten yessoensis
GTGTTATTGTCTGTAGATACAGGTACTGATACATGTGTTATTGTCTGTAGATACAGGTACTGATACATGTGTTATTGTCTGTAGATACAGGTACTGATACTTGTGTTATTGTCTGTAGATACAGGTACTGATACATGTGTTATTGTCTGTAGATACAGGTACTGATACATGCGTTATTGTCTGTAGATACAGGTACTGATACATGTGGTATTGTCTGTAGATACGTTACTGTTACATGTGTTATTAATTAGCGGTCAGTCTAGCACCTATATCAACTAATATAGAGTAAGTACCTTATATTAGTGGTCAGTCTAGCACCATATCCATTATTAAAGAGTAATTTTCTTATATTAATGGTCAGTCTACAACACCTTTTTCCACTATTATAGAGAGAGTAATTTACCTTATATAAGCAGTCAATCTAGCACCTAAACCCACTATTATAGAGAGAGTATTTACCTTATATAAGCAGTCAATCTAGCACCTTAACCCACTATTATAGAGAGAGTATTTACCTTATATAAGCAGGCAATCTAGCACCTTAACCCACTATTAGAATGTTAAAGTGGTCAGTTATCTAATTACAAGGTAAACAAATACATACCTGAGATGAACTTGACCTCGCTGATCATCATCCACTTGGCATCAAAGTAAAGTACAACTTTGACAAATTTCCCAGTAGTGTGGTTGAGAAAAATCTCCACATTTCGGGCATATTCCATCCACGAGTCTCTCTGGAAATCAAAAACTATTGGGGGCCCAGAAAAGTACTTTCCTCCGACACTGAAAAAGATCTCTGCCCTTCGAAACACTCGGACGTCCTTGCTAAAATAATTATTACAGTGAAAAATCACCATGGAGAAGTTCCGCATTTGGTCAAATTTGAAAATAACTTCAACAGGCATAGTTACATGAGTATCATTCTTCCACCCAACCCACTCGTATCCTTTGATTCCAAGACCTCGCTGGTCCAAACGAAAGTTTCCTGTCCCCTCATCTCCATCAGTCAATTGTCCCAAACCTCCAGACAGGTAGTTTTCGTTGAAGATTCCGTCATAGGTAAAGTCAAAGAGATCCACTTCTGATCCGCGCTTGTCCCCCTGTGGCATTGTGTACGCAACTACACTATCTGTAAAAACAAATGATAAGTGAAAAACATTTTTTAAATATGATTTTAGAGTAGATTTTTTTCATATGAATGTACAAATCCTACCTATTCAATCATCATCCCCTTAGATATGTTTCATATAAAAAATGTATAGAAAAATCAGCTACAAAGATTATTTACTATCCAACATAGACACAACCCCAGGTACTACCCATTTCGCACCAACATGTCTGTTTCAATAAGAGTTATCTTTCTTGTCCCATTTCTCTGTTAAATCATCACTGTTTTAACACTGTTTTAACACTGTTTGAACACTGTTTTAAGAAGTTTGTTTGATTCATTAAAATTTTGTAAAAATATATCAGAAGCTAGTCCCCGCAGTGACAAGTGTTTTCCTACTACTTTCATCTTCCTGTCAAAACCCTAGTGATCACAGAAGCAGGAAATCTCCAGATGTTTTGGGGATTTTCTGCTTGGACAGAAGAACTAATTGACTGGTCCCAATCTGTTGATGTCGTTCCTGAACCAAAATATCTGTCTAATTAAAGCCATGTGAAACGCTGTTAACAATGAATAAAAGTGTCGAGCCCAGTCAGCTACAACACGGTATCTGCAATATAAATTTACGATATGTTTTTTTCATTAGTTTCTACATCATTATTACCCGATCGGCATTTTGTTCTCAGGCCAAGGTAGATTTTTGTTTGTGATCAGGACTGTATGGAGGAGAACTGTGTATTTTGATTACAGCATAAGACAGTCATTACATGCTAGGTGGTCAATGTTGTTAAATCATTAAAATTATCTCTTCTAATTGTAACGATTTTCTTCTCAATAATGAATGCAAAGTTTTGACGAAAATTAGCATTTAAAATAAACTACAAGAATATTTACAAACACACCCTCATTGCCTGAGTCTACATTCTGTCTAATATTCCATACATACCTGACTGCCCGGTCCATCATATATTGTCCAAAATATTGAGCCTCCGTTTGTATATTTATATGCACATACTCTATAGATCTAAAGTATGTTTGTATGTCACTTAGCTACAGGAATGGCGTAAATTAGTCTTGTTAGTTTCTGGGAATGATGATGAGCAAATCAATCAAATTTATAAGATATACTCTTATTTATTAATGAATGAATTGAAACATAATGAAACGACTGACAAAATGAATGATTGGTGGAAGAGTGGAGGAGTATCGTCAGTAATGGAGTGATCTCCCTTCCACTACAAAATGTATTACAATGTGATCAGTACGGTACATATATACACAAGCACATCATTCAATAGTGTATGGGGGAAACACTATAACAGTTGATCATCATACAAGTAAGGCCTTTGAATATATTTAACTTTGTCTTTCCAGACTGGGTACCAATGGTTTATAAATGTGGACCCATTTCCCAGTAAAGCTAGAAAATGTCCAAACAGCACTTGCTGCCCTTTTGTATGTTGTTTGAAATACATCTTCTGAAAATTTACATTATGCTACCAAGTAGTGTATATAAGTAACAGTTGAAGTGTTCCTAATGACAGACAAAAAATCACCAGATCTTATTAGGCACTAAAACATATAAAAATCAGCACTACTCTGTGCCTGTGATGTCTGAGGCTGTGTTTACGGTATCTGTATTATTTCCACTTTAACCTCGTCCATTAGACAGCTCTGTCTGCCACTCCACCATTACAAGTACTCAAAGCGCCGCCTAAGTTGACATAATCTCTAACAACTTACGCAGGTTATAAATTTGTAAACATATTATAAGAAAACCCTTCCCACTGTTAGTAACTGTTGTCTTTACTCCTAACATTGATACTATCTGCTGTTACAGACTGGCTATCTGTAGTTAAATACAGTTGTGAGTTGTACATTTGTAAACATATTAGAAAACAAACTACATGCTGCTATAAACCGATCTTCCAACTTCTAAAATTGATATTTTCATTATGGTACGATCATCAAAACTCCAACATCCAATTTTCTGCCACCACGCTGAAACCCTGAACTGTTTAGTACTTGAGATAATATTTTATGTTCCACATTTTTTGTATCGGCAAGGTCCTGATAACTAGTGATTTTGCCATAAAACACAAGCCTCTGAATCATCATCATATTTTCTCAAGCATTTTACGTAAATTGTCGGTGTACCCTAATGATAAAAGTAATCAAGCATCTTGTAATAGACAATTTTCACAAAAAAATATTCTGAACTTCCCCGGTCGTCTAAGGGCTTGGAATGTAACTGGTGTATCCAAGTCCTGCCTCAGATTTTTTTCCTCGTAATTAACTACCAGTCTGATTGAATTTGAATATCAATTACTTGTGTTCTACAGCGAAATCTGGATGTGCAATGAGTCTGTACACCAGTTTGAATTTGATATCATGGTTCTGAAGTTGGAGAGTGCCATCTCTTGATTTGAATTTGATGGCATGAGTAATTTGAGCAATATATAATAATTCTATAACTCTTTGCATATCATTATGAGATGAGTGATCTTTTAGTTGGAATGGTGATAAGGTACTGAAGGACTCAATCTGTCCTGTATTTTTCATACCTGAAGCCAATGAAAACATTTAACAGATTTTATGGATATTTCACCCAATATGGTTTTCCTTTCAGATTGCAAGTTTCTCATGGAAATAAAATTGCTTTGAGAATTTGATTTTTTTATGTAATGAAAGCAAAATAGTTAAATAAAATGTAACGTTTTCGATCTCCCTGAGGAATTCCACACGGATTGGTGTGCTATGAATTAACTGAATGTAAACACGGGCAGCACTCTATATTTATGTCCTCATTTTATGCTTATAACTATTTCTTTTAATCATTTTTACTAAGATAATTATTTATTTCAATCTCCTTTTGTCTTGATGGAAATTCCTATTACATGTAATTATTTTTTGTATGCTGCTATCACTGTAATGAGTGTGGCTGGAACCCATTACAGGTTTCTACACCTTTCCGACTGATTCCGGGGCATAATTACCGTCAGGGATTTGTTGGTATCACTGAGGGGGCACAATACGTAACATCTACCTCGAGGATTTTGAGATGTGACATTTCCTTCATATTTTTATCATAAATGAAGTTTGAGTAGTAATGTATCAGAGTATAAAATTGAAAATGAGTTGAGTTTTTATGTACCTATAATAGCAAACTTTGGCACTTAGTGATTAAGGAAACTAGAACATTGTAGAAACACTCCCAAAAATAGCCATTATGATAGTCATATTTTTTCAAATAAGTTAATAAAGGATGGAATGTACATTAGGATGCATAAAGTATGTTTATATATAACACATACCCCAGGTACAAATATATATATATATATATATAAATACCCAAGGTACAAATATATATACCCCAGGAGAATTATGTCAAGTGTATGTATTATGAAATACCCTTGGGAAACAAATATTAAAAAAATACTTAACTTCTAACTCTTATCCTGAGTTCAAACTCTCAGTAATTATATAACTCAACGCAAAAGAGAAACAAATATATCTACAAAATATGAGCAGTGTCAACGAAAGTATGGACTGAAATTCTGAATCTGCCTACCATTCCAGTTACATCCGTAGAGCTCGACCCGCATGCAGACAGTACGTTTACGGAGACTGTAGGGGATGAATCGGATCCGTTTACAGATGATGGGGGGTGAGACCTCACACACCTCGGCCAGGTACGTGTTTGTGTTTCCATTAAATTGCTGCAACAAAATAAAAATTATTAAAACTTGTGTCATACAGGTAATTAACATGACATTTACCCGCCAAATTGGCACCAGGCTTATTAAAGACTTTGAATGTGAATTCGGAATAGACTTGTCCTGTGTTATATTGCAATCATTTGTAAAACACAAAGCAAATCTCCTTATAAGGGGGACCAAAGTAAAATATGATAGTTAAATCACCTTAAAAGGTAACGTGGGGCTGGAACTATATATAGAGTTGGGCTCAGGACGATACAAAATTATTCCATCCACAAAAACAAATTCTTTTGAAAGGCAATGTAATTTCTTATAAACAGCTGGTTTATAATAAACATTTGATTGAGAATACCACAGATATAAATACATTAGACTGGAATCAATCCACAGATAGCCATCTATTAGTTATTTAGAATTTTGTATTTCCACAACTACATCCATCTAATGGTCTGCTAACATGGCACCCAGCATTCACCACAGAAGCAATACAATATTGGTTGAAAAGGAAAGTGCTCGCGATAAGCAGCACCAGTGAGGACGCCTCACACATATACACCTTACATTGCTGACAAATCATCTAAACAAATAGTTTTTGAAATCGAATAAAATTTCACAAAACTAATATCACTGCCAGAATGTAAAAAGTCCAATTCAACTACAGGTTTATCAAATATACTGATTCCTGACAAAAATACCTTTGAACCAATCTAAAGAGTCGTCCTCTCTATACCACCTTCTCCCTAGCTATCAACACTGGAATGTGTTCACTACCCGGCTCACGGACAACTGTCATTGATAAGTACACAGTAGGTAAACATTTTAATCCTACTATAAAGTCTTTTAATCAAAAATAAATAATTATATAAACACTCCAATTCTAGAATTATCCTTTTTATCTAAAATACCCAATTATATAAACAGAAAAGGTAATAAACAAGTTCAACATTCCAAACGTTACCAAAATGTGTTTATTTTGTTGGTAAATATGATGTGAGGAGATATTTCACCAGTGATAGATTGTGGACTATAACAAGTTAACAATGGTCACAGAGCCAACACAATCAGTGTCACTAAGTCTGTAAAGGCAACATGTTCAAATCACTTGTCAGAAAATTTTGTTGTGATTTAAGAAATAATTGGAGCACTTTCCCAGATATTTTTTGAGATATTTAAAAATGAAAGTTTATTTTCTCCCACCCACTCTGGATCTGACATACCATCTGACCTGATGAAACATGGGCTGGCTTTGGTGACATGGTAACCAGATAAATATACACATCTGTAATACCATAGACAGCAGTGTAGTATCTGTCAGTGAGAGGGGGTGGGGGAGGGGCGGGATGGGGAGGGGGTTTACATCAAACAGACCAGGGCAAGGCAGATGTTGATGATATATTGGTGAATCCCTTAATCTGTGGAGGAGAACCTACATTGCAGCATATGGTCATACCTACAATGTTATTTTATTTATCTTGACTTCACATTAATTTCTCACTTGTTTTGATAGTTTATATTTCTTGTCTTGTCTACTGTGTCTTTGATCCAAATAAAACACAAGTGTCAGGTTTCAGGAGGGAGGGAGTACTTGTGTTTACTAGGTGATACAACCATTACTGGTTCAGGGAGGGAGTACTTGTGTTCACTAGGGGATACAACTATTACTGTTACAGGGAGGGAGTACTTGTGTTTACTAGGTGATACTACCATTACTGGTACAGGGAGGGAGTTCTTGTGTTTACTAGGTGATACAACCATTACAGGTACAGAGAGGGAGTACTTGTGTTTACTAGGTGCTACAACCATTACTGGTACAGGGAGGGAGTCCTTGAGTTCACTAGGTGATACAACCATTACTGGGACAGGGAGGGAGTACTTGTGTTTACTAGGCGATACAACCATTACTGGTACAGGGAGAGAGTACTTGTGTTTACTAGGTTATACATCCATTACTGGTACAGGGAGGGAGTACTGGTGTTTACTAGGTGATACAACTATTACTGGTACAGGGAGGGAGTACTGGTGTTTACTAGGTGATACAACTATTACTGGTACAGGGCGGGAGTACTTGTGTTTACTAGGTGATACAACCATTACTTGTACAGGGAGGGAGTACTTGTGTTTACTAGGCGATACAACCATTACTGGTACAGGGAGAGAGTACTTGTGTTTACTAGGTTATACAACCATTACTGGTACAGGGAGGGAGTACTGGTGTTTACTAGGTGATACAACTATTACTGGTACAGGGCGGGAGTACTTGTGTTTACTAGGTGATTCAACCATTACTGGTACAGGGAGGGAATACTTGTGTTTACTAGGTGATACAACCATTACTTGTACAGGGAGGGAGTACTTGTGTTTACTAGGGGATACAACCATTACTGGAACAGGGAGGGAGTACTTGTGTTTACTAGGGGATACAACTATTACTGGTACAGGGAGGGCGTACTTGTGTTCACTAGGTGATACAACTATTACTGGTACAGGGAGGGCGTACTTGTGTTCACTAGGTGATACAACTATTACTGGTACAGGGAGGGAGTACTTTTGTTCACCAGGTGATACAACCATTACTGGTACAGGGATGGAGTACTTGTGTTTACTAGGTGCTACAACCATTACTGGTACAGGGAGGGAGTACTTGTGTTTACTAGGTGCTATAACCATTGCTGGTACTTGACCAGGAATATCAGTTAGCAGATAAGTAAAATGACATTAATTTATTTTCAAAAGTTTGACAGAATGATTTGGCTATTTTCCCCACCTCTCGTCCTCGTCTGTCCCGAAATCGTATCCACTCGCCATCATCTTCTCTCTGATACTCAAGCAAGAAGTGTTCAGCAAATTCCTTTCCCTGAAATATTCAAACAGATATCAATCAAATAGTTGTAAGAAATTTTGAATCTAAACAAAATGTTGAAATTTGATCTTGTTTAGTCTACTACTATTTTTTTACTTTCATTTTTCAAACTAAATTGAAAAGTCAAAATTACTCTGCTTACTAAACGTTTCTGGTCAGAGCAGCTAAAAATAGCTGTGGCATCAATGAAGGGGAAAACTTTTGTCTGTTTAATTTTGTTGTAATTGATTCAGCATTAGTCAATGTTTAAAGCTCTCTGACCCTGTTTTCAGTCAATGTTTAAAGCTCTCTGACCCTGTTTTCGGTCAGTGTTTAAAGCTCTCTGACCCTGTTTTCAGCCAGGGTTTTAAAGCTCTCTGACCCTGTTTTCAGTCAATGCTTAAAGCTCTCTGACCCTGTTTTCAGTCAATGTTTAAGGCTCTCTGACCCTGTTTTCAGTCAGTGTTTAAACCTCTCTGACCCTGTTTTCAGTCAATGTTTAAGGCTCTCTGACCCTGTTTTCAGTCAGTGTTTAAAGCTCGCTAACCCTGTTTTTAGCCAGCGTTTAAAGCTCTCTGAACCTGTTTTTAGTCAGCATTAAAGCTCTCTGACCTTGTTTTCAGTCAGTGTTTAAAGCTCTCTGGCCCTGTTTTCAGCCAGTGTTTTAAAGCTCTCTGACCCTGTTTTCAGTCAGTGGTTAAAGCTCTATGACCCTGTTTTCAGTCAATGTTTAAAGCTCTCTGACCCTGTTTTCGGTCAGTGTTTAAAGCTCTCTGACCCTGTTTTCAGTCGGTGTTTAAAGCTCTCTGACCCTGTTTTCAGCCAGTGTTTTAAAGTTCTCTGACCCTGTTTTCAGTCAATGTTTAAAGCTCTCTGACCCTGTTTTCGGTCAGTGTTTAAAGCTCTCTGACCCTGTTTTCAGTCAGTGCTTAAAGCTCTCTGACCCTGTTTTCAGTCAGTGTTTAAACCTCTCTGACCCTGTTTTCAGTCAATGTTTAAGGCTCTCTGACCCTGTTTTCAGTCAGTGTTTAAAGCTCTCTGGCCCTGTTTTCAGCCAGTGTTTTAAAGCTCTCTGACCCTGTTTTCAGTCAGTGTTTAAAGCTCTATGACCCTGTTTTCAGTCAGTGTTTAAAGCTCTCTAACCCTGTTTTTAGCCAGCGTTTAAAGCTCTCTGAACCTGTTTTTAGTCAGCATTAAAGCTCTCTGACCTTGTTTTCAGTCAGTGTTTAAAGCTCTCTGACCCTGTTTTCAGTCAGTGTTCAAAGTTCTCTGACCCTATTTTTATAAATGTTAATTTCTATAAGCATTTGCGATTATTATCTTCCGAAAGTCTTATGTCAGTAAACACAAAAAATGGTTTATTGATTGTGTGTCCCCCAGTCAACACGGACATAGGCCATCAAACCTTTTACACACAAGGAAGTTAGATAACTCTCTTCATGGCTTTGTTTAAAAACTCAAAATGAAGTGATTTAAAAGTACAATTCCATCAGACCATCATTACAAACGCTCAACCTATGTAACACTATAAGGATCGTTAGAAACAATGATCCAACTGCAAACAAAAGCTGGGAAATATTTTAGATTCCTCAGTGAAAAATGTTTCTACTGATTGCTACTGTCCCACCGCACAAAAGAGTAATTTCTAGGGTTAACAACGAATAAATATTGATATAGATTTTTATGTAAATAATGGTGTTTTATCATTGAGCTCAATGGTACCCACACAGTCCATTAGAAGTGTGTGCATATGGAGAATATGAACCTGTCTACAGCCTGCCCCGTAAATACAACATGAACCAATAAAGCATGCCTCACCTGAGTACTATCACCCCTACTATTGTTTGTGTGCAGGCAGCCATAATGTTGTGTTTTTGCTCTATACTAGCTGCTGATTGCAACTTCATTAAAGATTGATTTGATTGTAACAATGTGCATCTATAAAATTCTGCATGAAGTTTATAATGAATGTGTTTTTCATCAATATGCATCCCAGTAGGATTTCGTCTGATTCCACACTTTGATAAGTGATCCGTGGTCTGGGCTGATATATGGTCAACTAAGTGGATCCAATCTCTCAATGTTTACCGGGATATCTAGGGGCTGGTATCATGCTGCACTGTTAATAATTTAAACTTAACCAAAGCATTTTTGAAACTCTCTGAATGAAAGACAACAAACCAATACAAGGACCAACTAACACAATTACATCTTCTATAAATGCAAATTGAGCTTAACATTCCAAACTTCTACACATCTGACACATGCTGCACACATGGCATCTCAAATCTATTTAAATATAGTATTTGCTCGGAGTATAATTAACTTTCTGCCATTAAAGGTCCTATATCAATGTATACCAGCAGTACATAGAGAGCCAGTCACAATCAGGTCCTATATCAATGAATACCAGCAGTACAGAGAGAGCCAGTCACAATCCGGTCCTATATCAATGTATACCAGCAGTACAGAGAGCGCCAGTCACAATCAGGTCCTATATCAATGTATACAAGCAGTACAGAGAGAGCCAGTCAAAATCAGGTCCTATATCAATGTATACCACCAGTACAGAGAGAGCCAGTCACAATCAGGTCCTATATCAAGGTATACCAGCAGTACATAGAGAGCCAGTCACAATCAGGTCCTATATCAAGGTATACCAGCAGTACATAGAGAGCCAGTCACAATCAGGACCTATATCAATGTATACCAGAAGTACAGAGAGACCCAGTCACAATCAGGTCCTATATCAATGTATAACAGCAGTACAGAGAGAGCCAGTCACAATCAGGTCCTATATTAATGTATACCAGCAGTACATAGAGAGCCAGTCACAATCAGGACCTATATCAATGTATACCAGAAGTACAGAGAGACCCAGTCACAATCAGGTCCTATATCAATGTATACTAGCAGTACAGAGAGACCCAGTCACAATCAGGTCCTATATCAATGTATAACAGCAGTACAGAGAGAGCCAGTCACAATCAGGACCTATATCAATGTATACCAGAAGTACAGAGAGAGCCAGTCACAATCAGGTCCTATATCAAGGTATACCAGCAGTACATAGAGAGCCAGTCACAATCAGGACCTATATCAATGTATACCAGAAGTACAGAGAGACCCAGTCACAATCAGGTCCTATATCAATGTATAACAGCAGTACAGAGAGAGCCAGTCACAATCAGGTCCTATATCAAGGTATACCAGCAGTACATAGAGAGCCAGTCACAATCAGGGCCTATATCAATGTATACCAGCAGTACATAGAGATCCAGTCACAATCAGGTCCTATATCAATGTATAACAGCAGTACAGAGAGAGCCAGTCACAATCAGGGCCTATATCAATGTATACCAGCAGTACAGAGATAGCCAGTCACAATCAGGTCTTATCTCAATGTATACCAGCAGTACAGAGACAGCCAGTCACAATCAGGTCCTATATCAATGTATAACAGCAGTACAGAGAGAGCCAGTCACAATCAGGTCCTATATCAATGTATACTAGCAGTACAGAGAGACCCAGTCACAATCAGGTCCTATATCAATGTATAACAGCAGTACAGAGAGAGCCAGTCACAATCAGGTACTATATCAATGTATACCAGAAGTACAGAGAGACCCAGTCACAATCAGGTCCTATATCAATGTATACAAGCAGTACAGAGAGAGCCAGTCAAAATCAGGTCCTATATCAATCTATACCACCAGTACAGAGAGAGCCAGTCACAATCAGGTCCTATATTAATGTATACCAGCAGTACATAGAGAGCCAGTCACAATCAGGTCCTATATCAATGAATACCAGCAGTACAGAGAGAGCCAGTCACAATCAGGTACTATATCAATGTATACCAGCAGTACAGAGAGAGCCAGTCACAATCAGGTAAAACTTTACAACCTCATTGTATTGAATTCACCTATCTACTTTTTTACAGACTCAACCTACATAAAATGATTATGCATGGCAAAGATGTTTTGAGCAAACTCTTGGAGACTTGGAAAGTTTAAATACCTAACACCTAAAATTAAACTTACATTGTTGCATTAAACTACTTATATGTTGTTTCCGTTATATGTTGTGTCTGTTGTATGTTGTTTTGATTGTACATTGTGTCTGTTGTATGTTGTTTTGATTGTACATTGTGTCTGTTGTATGTTGTTACCATTGTATGTTGTTTTCGTTGTATGTAATTTTCTTTGTACATTGTATGTTGTTTCCGTTGTATGTTGTTTTCTTTGTACATTTTATGTTGTTTCCATTGTATGTTGTTTTCTTTGTACATTGTATGTTGTTTCCATTGTACATTGTATTTTGTTTCCATTGTATGTTGTTTCTGTTGTATGTTGTATCCGTTGTACATTGTATGTTGTATCCATTGTATGTTGTTTCTGTTGTATGTTGTTTTCTTTGTACATTGTATGTTGTTTCCATTGTATGTTGTTTTCTTTGTACATTGTATGTTGTTTTCTTTGTACATTGTATGTTGTTTTCTTTGTACATTGTATGTTGTTTTCTTTGAACATTGTATGTTGTTTCAATTGTATGTTGTTTCCGTTGTACATTGTATGTTGTTTTCTTTGTACATTGTATGTTGTTTTCTTTGTTCATTGTATGTTGCTTTCTTTGTACATTGTATGTTGTTTCCATTGTATGTTGTTTTCTTTGTACATTGTATGTTGTTTCCATTGTATGTTGTTTCTGTTGTACATTGTATGTTGTTTTCTTTGTACATTTTATGTTGTTTCCATTGTATGTTGTTTTCTTTGTACGTTGTATGTTGTTTTCTTTGTACATTGTATGTTGTTTCCGTTTTATGTTGTTTTCTTTGTACGTTGTATGTTGTTTCCATTGTATTTTGTTTCTGTTGTATGTTGGTTGTTTTCTTTGTACATTGGATGTTGTTTCCATTGTATGTTGTATCTGTTGTACATTGTATGTTATTTCCTTTGTACATTGTATGTTGTTTACATTGTACATTGTATGTTTTTTCCGTTGTACATTCATTGTATGTTGTTTTCTTTTTGTACATTGTATGTTGTATCGATTTTATGTTGTTTCCATTGTAAGTTGTTTTCTTTGTACATTTTATGTCGTTTCCATTGTATGTTGTTTATGTTGTACATTGTATGTTGTATCGATTTTATGTTGTTTCCATTGTAAGTTGTTTTCTTTGTACATTTTATGTCGTTTCCATTGTATGTTGTTTCCGTTGTATCTTGTTTTCTTTGTGTTGTACATTGTATGTTGTTGTCTTTGTACAGTGTATGTTGTTTCCATTGTACATTGTATGTTGTTGTCTTTGTACAGTGTATGTTGTTTCCATTGTACATTGTATTTTGTTTCCATTGTATGTTGTATCTGTTGTACATTGTATGTTGTATCCATTATATGTTGTTTCCGTTGTATGTTATTTTCTTTGTATGTTGTTTCCATTGTACATTGTATGTTGTATCCATTGTATGGTGTATCGATTGTATGTTGTCTCCATTGTATGTTGTTTCCATATTTTATGTTGTTTCCATTGTATTTTGTTTCTGTTGTACATTGTATATGTTGTTTCTGTTGTATGATGTATGTTGTTCCGTTGTACATTGTAGGCTGTATCCATTGTATGTTGTTTACGTTGTATGTTGTTTTCTTTGTACATTTTATGATGTTTCCATTGTATGTTGTATCTGTTGTACATTGTATGTTGTGTTCTTTGTATGTTGTTTCCATTGTATGTCGTTTCCATTGTACATTGTATTTTGTTTCCATTGTATGTTGTTTTCTGTTTACATTGTATGTTGTTTCCATATTTTATGTTGTTTCCATTGTAAGTTGTTTTCTTTGTACATTTTATGTCGTTTCCATTGTATGTTGTTTATGTTGTACATTGTATGTTGTGTTCTTTGTATGTTGTTTCCATTGTATGTCGTTTTCCTTGGACATTGATGTTGTTTCCATTGTATGTTGTTTCAGTCGTCTGTTGTATCCGTTGTACATTGTATGTCGTATCCATTGTATGTTGTAGCGATTGTATGTTGTTTCCATTGTACATTGTATTTTGTTTCCATTGTATGTTGTTTCCGGTGTATGTTGTTTTCTTTGTACCTTGTATGTTGTTTCCATTGTATTTTGTTGCTGTTGTATGTTGTATGTTGTTCCGTTGTACATTGTAGGCTGTATCCATT
This sequence comes from Mizuhopecten yessoensis, assembly GCF_002113885.1. Taxonomy (NCBI): domain Eukaryota; kingdom Metazoa; phylum Mollusca; class Bivalvia; order Pectinida; family Pectinidae; genus Mizuhopecten; species Mizuhopecten yessoensis. Next base: position 185,009 of record NW_018405172.1, read on the forward strand.
GTATGTTGTAGCGATTGTATGTTGTTTCCATTGTATGTCGTTTTCCTTGGACATTGATGTTGTTTCCATTGTATGTCGTTTCCATTGTACATTGTATTTTGTTTCCATTGTATGTTGTATCTGTTGTACATTGTATGTTATATCCATTGTATGTTGTTTTCTTTGTACATTGTATGTTGTTTCCATTGTATTTTGTTTCTGTTGTATGTTGTATGTTGTTTCCGTTGTACATTGTATGTTGTATCCATTGTATGTTGTATGTTGTTTTCTTTGTACATTGTATGTTGTTTTCTTTGTACATTGTATGTTGTTTCCATTGTATGTTGTTTCTGTTGTACATTGTATGTTGTTTTCTATGTACATTGTATCTTGTTTTCTTTGTACATTGTATGTTGTTTCAGTTGTACATTGTATGTTGTATCCATTGTATGTTATTTCCGTTGTATGTTGTTTTCTTTGTACATTGTATGTTGTTTCCATTGTATGTTGTATGTTGTGACGACTGTACCAGTATCAGGTTTTAGGGTTGAAGACAAATCTAGGCCTATTTTTATCATTCTAGTACATGGTACTAATACAATATTCCAAGCCATCTGCTTATGTCTTCTCCATGAATGGTTCATGGAGTCTGTACAGTGAAGCTAGGTATCTTTACATGGTACTAGGTGGATGGATAGAGCAGGGATAGAGGAGGGACAGAGGAGGAGAGGAGGGACAGAGGATAAGGAGGAGGATAGGAGGGACAGAGGAGTAGTAGAGGAGGGAGGAAAGAGGAAGGGATAGACAGAGGAGGAGCGGAGGGACAGAGGAGGAGAGGAGGGACAGAGGATGAGGAGGGGATAGACAGAGGAGGAAAGAAGGAGAAGAGGGACAGAGGAGGAGTAGATGAGGGACGGAAGAAGGATGGAGCAGGGATGGAAGAGGGACAGAGGATGAGGAGGGGACAGACAGAGGGAAAGAGTAGGGACAGAGGAGGGAGAAAGGAGGGACATAGGAGGAGGGGAGAGACTGAGGAAGAGGGGAGAGTCAGAGGAGGAGAGGAGGGACAGAAGAGGAGGAGAAGAAGGGGACAGACAGAGGAGGAGGAGGAGGAGGAGGAGGGAGTGAGGGGGACAGGTGAAGAGTGGAGGAGGGACATAAAAAAATATGTTTAACATGCTTATCTTAGACTGCAGTTTAATCAATATTTTATTGTTTATGGAACAGCAACATGGAGGTTCCCTCTCACTGAATTCACAGGTAGATATTTCTCTACATAAAAAAATTGTATTTATTGCTCCTAACTGGATTCATGTCTGATGGAAATTGGACCTCAAGGTTGCACTAGACATAATCATCACATCTACAACTGGACAGGGCTTCCCTGGAGAAATGATAAAAGTTAAGTTGAACCACCAAATTTTAAAGGTAAAGAGGAGAAAATGTAAAGTTCATCAATCATACAATCAACACTGTTTTGATTTTTTATATATGGAAGAGCTCAAATCAATTCAGTATACCAAACCAAAATAATTATATTCAATGTCAATTTCAAGGATGTGTATAAAAAAAGATAAGAAAAGAAAAAACACAAAAATGACAGTTTTTTTTTGTAGTAAACATCAAAGTGTTTTTTCTATTCAAATTTACATAGATTGACCATAATTCAATATTGCAGTTATACAAGAATCTGATGAACATACCTGTGACGCTACCTATGTGAGCCTATCTCAATGTTGATAGACAAAGACATTTATTTATACCAGTAATTCATTTCATAGTTCCATAGTTTCTTAAATAATTCCACATAAATGTTTAAAAAATGTTTTTTTTAAATTCATGTTTGACATCAGATAGGTGATAAAACATGCATTCGACCTATTTACTAGTGAAATGATGCCGATCATGTTGTTTCAATCTAAATTAACAAACAACTACCGCATTTAAATGTGTGACATTTTCTTTTTAGTGTGTTTGTGGACAGGTTCCTTGCCTCTTACACAGATCTCTGGTGATTCCTACATTGATACCTAATCACATCTTTGTCCTTACACAGATCTCTGGTGATTTCTACATTGATACCTAATCACATCTTTGTCCTTACACAGATCTCTGGTGATTTCTACATTGATATCTAATCACATCTTTGTCCTTACACAGATCTCTGGTGATTTCTACATTGATACCTAATGACATCTTTGTCCTTACACAGATCTCTGGTGATTTCTACATTGATACCTAATGACATCTTTGTCCTTACACAGATCTCTGGTGATTTCTACATTGATACCTAATGACATCTTTGTCCTTACACAGATCTCTGGTGATTTCTACATTGATACCTAATGACATCTTTGTCCTTACACAGATCTCTGGTGATTTCTACATTGATACCTAATGACATCTTTGTCCTTACACAGATCTCTGGTGATTTCTACATTGATACCTAATGACATCTTTGTCCTTACACAGATCTCTGGTGATTTCTACATTGATACCTAATGACATCTTTGTCCTTACACAGATCTCTGGTGATTTCTACATTGATACCTAATGACATCTTTGTCCTTACACAGATCTCTGGTGATTTCTACATTGATATCTAATGACATCTTTGTCCTTACACAGATCTCTGGTGATTTCTACATTGATATCTAATGACATCTTTGTCCTTACACAGATCTCTGGTGATTTCTACATTGATATCTAATGACATCTTTGTCCTTACAAAGATCTCTGGTGATTTCTACATTGATACCTAATGACATCTTTGTCCTTACAAAGATCTCTGGTGATTTCTACATTGATATCTAATGACATCTTTGTCTTTACACAGATCTCTGGTGATTTCTACATTGATACCTAATCACATCTTTGTCCTTACACAGATCTCTGGTGATTTCTACATTGATACCTAATGACGTCTTTGTCCTTTCCCTTCACGGCATAAGAATTTAAATTAAAAAATTATTGAAAATATCATTTAAAAATTCACTTGGTTACCTTCTACGCTGCCTTCCTTACTAAGAGATGGAATCTTGGCAAATGGATAACATAGCAGAAATTTTCTTCATTTCCCGTTTAAATTCTCATCAAATGGGCTATACATATATAATAATGTGTCTTTTGGCTAGAAAAATATAGGTATATGTCCGTCCCTGGAATTCTTATCCAATTAATAAGTAATTAAGTGCACACATGCGACCCCCCTCTTTGAACTGGACATGGGATTAAAGATTCCAGCTGACCCTGATATATAATTAAAGCTTCCCAATGAACCAGTCGATCTCTATCATTTTCAAATCGAAACTAATTACCCAACTTGATTTCGGCTTCTGACACAATAGAGAGACTATCTTCAGAGTTTTCACAAGACTCATATCTCGGGTCAGAGAAGGAATTTATTAAAATGTCTTATTGGACCATATTCATGCTTGTCGCTGAGGCATGTATCGGGAGTAATGAACCTTTGTGCACCTCTCTAGCGGTAAATCGGCCATGAAATCGCGAGATGAAATTCCCTTGATACCAATCGTAGGGAACTGTCAATCTCTCGACCAGATAAAATGTGATCTGGCACCCTGTATACCCTTTTCATGTCCTGTCTCATGAATGAATCAACCTTCAGATAAAACCCAATCTGATGGCTACACTGGTCCTCCCATGGATACTTCCAATATGGACACAATTCCACTTTTAATAAAGCTGTATAAGGAACACAGATTCTTGTCTCCCTCAAAATCAAGTTTCTATCTTTTCTCCGCCAACCTTTTGTTGGGATATTAAATGTTATTATATGAAGTATACAGACACCCTGTATGTAAAAGAGATGTTTAAACCTGCTCACTATTTAAAGTCATTATGATAGCCTTATCCTCAAAATCAAATCTTCGACATGAAAATATCACTACAAAGACGTGCACACGCCTGGTATAAAAACCTCACATACAATGCAATTCACTTTCAAGTTTGATAAGAAAAAAAATAAACTAAACGCAAGCCTTGGTCTTAGCTTTGATCAATAGGTTTAATGAATGGCTGGGAACGCTTACGACATTTACAATACAGACAAGGTCAAAAACCTGCAGTGTGGTCTCAACTTATCACTAGATTATTGTAATAACAAAGCATCAAAGTCAAAATTGGAGTAATATATATATTTTTTTTTTTTTTAATTTACGTATTACACATTGATATGAAATGAATTGTGAAAAAAGAGTCATATTCATGCAAGATGATTCACGACAATGTGCTATAACTTTAACATACACTTTAAATACCTTATTTCACTAGTTATAAAGGCCTTGGAGAAGAGACCACCATCTAGGGTGGAACTGCATTTCCACACAATGATGTGTGGTTATTGCCCTAACTAGCTCTCGCTCCGAAGTTTTTCTGACATTTAAGATTCTTTCTAAAAATGTTCAGAAGGCAACAAAAGTTCAAAATCCTTAAAAAATGTCTCTCAACATATTTACAAAACCTTTCTAATCTGTTAATCTTCCCAATAAAACCTTCTCTTAGCTAGTTAAGATCATTGTTGGGTTGGAAAAGTAAACTGTTTTCATTTTGTTGTATTTTCCACTTTAACCTGTACTTTACACACCACAGTCTTTATCACAGATCTCCAATGTAAAGCGTGATAGCATGTAGCACTGTATAGTTTTAATCTCGAACCATGTGCTAATCATATCACCAGAAGAGTTAATTTGTAATTTATGGTTTAAAAAATCTATCTTTATTAGCAAATTAGCTCTTAGGTGCTATAAACAGGTTTAATTGGTTTTGGAATTCCTTCAGAAATTCTAATTTACTGTGGAGACAAAAACACTAGTTCAGGAATTGCTAAACTTACAAACAAAAGATCAAATGATCAAAAACACGAAAAAATCAATACAAAATGATTAATTTGCTTTTACGTGTAAATGATCATTATATGTATGACAAACAGAAGAGTAATATCTATGTGTTTATCCCATTTGAATTTAGAGCTAAACCCTTAGAAGCTGTTACAGCAGGTCACGAAGCTAACAAGGCTTTGTCTGTAACCAGATAACAGTAGACTACAGGGGTTCTCATGTGGAGATCAGCTCTCTGATTTCTACAGAAAATACATTTATCTTTACATTTTATGCCTTTTCAGATTGAGAAAAATAAGTTACTTCTCACAGATGTATTGCTGGACAACTTTAAATTGAATTTCCAAGAGCAAATCATTTTTCCAATATTTTCAAAATAGTTTTTAGTATGTAATTGCAAAAAGTGAAGGTGTCAGACAGCCTGTTGATATCTGAACATTACTTATACCCTAATATTAACCTTATATGATCAGATGGGATATCATTCTACCCCAGGCCCGCACATCAGAGATCACTCAACCCCAGGCCCTGAATATCAGATGGGAGATAACTCTACCCCAGGCCTGAATATCAGAAGGGAGATCACTCTACCCCAGGCCCTGAATATCAGAAGGGAGATCGCTCTCCCCCAGGCCCTGAGCATTAGAAGGGAGATCACTCTACCCAAGGCCCTGAGTATCAGAAGGGAGATCACTCTCCCCCAGGCCTTGAGTATTAGAAGGGAGATCACTCTACCCCAGGCCTTGAGTATTAGAAGGGAGATCACTCTACCCCAGGCCTTGAGTATCAGAAGAGAGATCACTCTAACCCAGGCCCTGAGTATCAAAAGGGAGATCACTCTACCCCAGGCCCTGATTATCAGAAGGGAGATCACTCTACCCCAGGCCCTGAATATCAGAAGGGAGATCACTCTACCCCAGGCCCTGAGTATCAGAAGGGAGATCACAAAATATATCTCCTTTTTGTAATGATAAAGAAGAACAAGCGTTGTCACTTTTCCAGTTTGCTGTAGTAAACAGTGATTTTGTTTGTATTTTGTAGGTTTAAAAAATAAAAAATAAAATCTTTTTCAGTTTTTCAAATGACAACATTTCCCCACTGAATTGATAATTCCCTCCAATACAGCATGCAGGAGCAGTGCTGACAACTCAGGTCTCGGTCTACATGTTTGTAGATGTTAATCAACATCATAGGTGTACTGTCCCAATTCTTGTTAACTTATATTTTATTAACACAATACACATCATTGTATATCCCATTCATCTGTATGACATTTACCCCAGGAAGTAATGACCTATGTAGGAACATCTGGTATAAAGCCAGCTTGACCTCCCTTCCTTGGTCCAGTGTATTCCACTAAACAATCTGTTTAATGGTTAATAATGAGTATGATTAAATTCAAATCTATCCTGATTTCCCTTTATCTTCCAAAGGTTCTTGCCCCCTGCTTTTTTGTCAATGTTATGCTAAGTTGTTTAGTTATCTTGATTTAGAGGTAGGAACCAGTTATCAAAACAATAAACATAATCTCGACCATTTTTTTATATACAATGGTGATAAGATAACTCCAGTTCCAGGTCAATGTACTTTTATATTAATGTTTATACACATTAAAGTGAATAGCACACAGAGCTTACTTGTAGTATTACTTTTGTTCTTGTTTTTGTCCTTTGCACTTCAAATTAATTGTAATTGTAATTTGTGTGTATCTGCATGCACATCGGTAATTGATAAGTTGACGTTGACGTTACCTGCCTGTGCTGGGTCTACATAATGTGCCCAGACAGGTTATCATAATCCACTGATAGATCATCACCAAAAATAATTTATTTTGAGGTATTTTTCATACAAATCCATCATCTCCATGCCGACATTGGAGTGCCGTCTGCTTTATCTTCCTGGAGATGGTCGGCAACAATTATGGCCCCAATCTGACACTTGCAGTGAGATGGAATCTCCAACACCTACAGCTAACATCCTCTCTATCTTCTTGGCTTCAAAAACATGATCAGCTACATGATTCGAGGATTTCAACTAGCTGGTGTCAAATTTCCAACATTCATAGAAAAGTGTACACATCTGTATCCTGATACAATGTACATAGAAAAGTGTACACATCTGTATCCTGATACTATGGACATAGAAAAGTGTACACATCTGTATCCTGATACTATGTACATAGAAAAGTGTACACATCTAAGTTTTACCGAGTATCATTGGTTGAATTTTCTATTTTTAAGTGCTTCATATTTTTCAATTGTTCCATGGCTTAAAGTTTAATACATTCAAACAACTCTGGTAGTTTTGATATCTGATTTTGTTTTCTATCTATATTTCACATTGAAAAACCAATCCTTAATTATGAGTAGATAGGACACAGCCTTGTAGCAGTCCTAATCGCATGACTTAGAACCAAGAAAGAGTATCAATGCTGGGACCTTGAAACATTCTTATGATAACTATTTACGGCAATGTGACACTTCCTCGGGATTGATTTAATTGATGAATGAAACAGGATTAGAACATAACAAAAACTTGGAAACTGCCAAGTTGTACAAACCACTCCATATGATGGGCTTGGTTCAACTCGGATTCTTGTCTGAAAAGGCTTGACCTCATATTTGATAAAGGTTGACAGCTCATGATTTTTTTTACCCTCAAGAACAAATGGTGTTTTTTCAGGCAGGTAAGTCGCCACGGTAGGTGGTGTAGCATATGAAGTTAATTAATTTTCACCTGGGTTTCACCTGTCTGGGCATCAATCACGCCTAGACAGGTATGCTTATCATTATAAAGAGCTCAGGAGCTGTAAAGGCCAATCCTACCCACCCCCTAATTACATAGCCACAAAATGAAATACCAGATTAAATTCACAGCCTTTTTTGACTGCAACATCAGGTGTATAGTTATATTCGTATCAACACTTCAAAACACCTTATTATTTCTTTGTTCCTTATACCCACTGGCCTGAGATGGAGGATTTAATAAAACCTTGTCGACTTCAAGAACATAAAAAGTCTCTGATTTAAAAAAAAAGAAGATTGAAATTCACATTTAATGGAAATCAAATATACTTAATGGACTGATTAATCTATGTTGAGGTTCACCTCCACAAGTTCTGGATTTTATTTTTATAAAGAGGGGTGGGGGGAGAGATGAGTAATGGGCATTGGGATATAACTGGGGAATCCTGTTGGAGATGATAGCCTTAGATGACAGATATCTGATAAAATTTCAAGGTAACAGAATTCTGTAATATATCATCATTACTGTATAAATCTCCCCATCATTTCATGAGTATCCTTGACAAGGAATCCCTTAACAAGCTTCAAGGTTACCCAGGTGAAGAGTTGACCTTGGTCACCCATAGTCACCATGGTATTTGTCCACTATTTTTGTTTATATGATTGGCTTTTGATTGACATTGATCAACCTTAAACTATTGATACTTTAACAATGGAGATAGGGAAAATAGGTTTACGGATTTGAGGAAACAATTCCTCTATTACAGGACTGATATGTAGGCTAACATCAAATGTATATAAATATAGAAACCACAATGTCAGTAAAGGTTTGTCATATTGACAAGCCCACACCATACCATTCGCCAGGAATAGCCCCCATTTGTCTCTGTCCAGACACTCGTGGACATAATGTCATTACGATAAGTGATTTACCTCCCTCGGATCTCAGGCCAGAGCTTTGTCAGACTTTACAGACTCAACCTGTCAGGTTGGATAATGCTGGTCAGTCCAAACTGGACAATACCATCCTGGTAATATCAGTTATTCCAGAATGGACACATCCCAGACCGATAAAAATAAATAGCCAGTCTGAGAAGGAAGTTTCCCAAATTGGAGAAATTCTAGTGAAACCAACACAAGTCAATCAAATACCAGTCTGTCCAAACTGAACAAGTCAGTCCAAACTGAACATTTCCTAACATAATAAAATCCACTGACTGATAATTTTTCTAAATGGATATATTATGTATCAAAATCATCCTTACCTGTCCATTTCCAAAACGACCTTGAACTTCGACTTTGGTAATGACGGTCAGCTGGTCGAGGTCAATTTGGAGATATTCATAAGAATCCATGGTGATTTGTTCTTTTGGACACCATGCCCCACCACTGATCTCTTGTCGGATTCTAGAAAGACAAAAAAATAGACACTGTAATAGACTTGTACAACTTTTTAAAGAAATAATTGAACATATCTTCATATTACTTCCTTTGATCTATTTTTTCTCGAAAAAATATATTTCTAAATTTAACATCAACATGTGTGTTGAAAATGTGCAGTAGTGTTCGGGGATTATATCTGTAACCAAGTGGTTCAGTCAGAAATTTATATCTGTAACCAAGTGGTTCAGTCAGGAATTATATCTGTAACCAAGTGGTTCAGTCAGGGATTATATCTGTAACCAAGTGGTTCAGTCAGGGATTATATCTGTAACCAAGTGGTTCAGTCAGGGATTATATATGTAACCAAGTGGTTCAGTCAGGGATTACATCTGTAACCAAGTGGTTCAGTCAGGGATTATATCTGTAACCAAGTGGTTCAGTCAGGGATTATATCTGTAACCAAGTGGTTTAGTCAGGAATTATATCTGTAACCAAGTGGTTCATTCAGGGATTATTTCTTCTGTAACCAAGTGGTTTAGTTCGGGATCATATCTGTAACCAAGTGTTCCACTCAGGGATTATTTCTTCTGTAACCAAGTGGTATAGTTAGGGATTTATATCTGTAACCAAGTGGTTCACTCAGAAAATTAACTATTATTTGTTCAATTAAATCATTTCATGAAAAATGAATTATAATGAATTAATGTCATACATCTTATTCAGTTTGAATATTTGTAGGTAAAATAAAGCGGAAATGTCTAAATGATGATTCAAATAAATTGGAGCTGTCCACCTAGTCATACACTGTGTGTCTCAATCATTTTATTGTCATTGTGTATTTATGTTGGCCTCACCTAGAACAGTGATGCAAGGATGTCAATAAGTGTCAGTATCATAGATTCAGCTTTCTTAGCAGCTAGACAGCGCAAGCCTTAACATTTCAACATCAAATCACAGTTCTATATTACAACCAGCCAACCTTCTCTGCCAGCCAACCAGTACTGTAAAAATCAATACTCCTCTTACCCAAGTCACCAGGAACAAACAAAATGGCGGCTTGTGATTGAAGCAATGTTCTGTATTGACACAGGTCACAACTGTCTAATGAAAAACTTGTTAGAAACAAATTGGCAAATATTGCACTTTGCCCTCCTGTGCCTTGTGATCATTTACTCTGTTTCTGTTGGTATGAAGGCCGTGTGCTGTAGATACATCAGTATACTAGCTGTACAACAGATCATTACATTGCAGTAGTAGAGGGCTTGATGATGTCTACAACACCATAATTAAAATACAGAATTCAGCGGACCAAGTTTGTTCTAACATGAAAATACATTATTTTGATTCATTGAAGGCTTTTAACACTATACAGGTCTCACAAAAAACACCACAGAGTATCGAGGGTAAATGAACAGAGGACAGTAAAACTTAGCAAAGCGGGGAAGGTGCTTGTCTGCTGTAATAATGATGCTCCCACATTTAGCCTGTAGCAGAGGAGGGACACAAAGAACATGGTAGAGCTTTATCATCACATTAATAACACCCGTTATTGAGCTACACCAACTGGCATCCCAGCCTTCAAACATCCTCTTAAACACAGCCAGTCAATACTGCACCTTACAAAACCTCTGGGTGTCTGAAGTTTAGGGGTAAGGCCTTGAAAACTTTTGCCAAAACAACTTGAGGTTGACGTCCATTGTGCCGATGTACATTGGCATTCATGGAAATCTTTGAGAGGGCTGAAATGTTCTACACTTTTATAAATACAGATCAGATTGTTGTGTTCCCAGGAATAATGCACATCTTCTCCTTCACTGTAACTTTATCTTGAATTTAGTAATGAAAACAGGGGATACTTCGTCCAGGCAATGACTGCATTGCTAAACATTGGTCGAAATAATGTAGTATACAACAAATGGTTTCCATAGGGAAGGCAGATAGATGATAAAACAATTGTCACTCGGAGTCCCAATAGTTTGGCGTCCTAGCTTTCTTCAAAGAGGAAAGTCAACAGAGAATTTAAGTTTCATTCATCTTGATTCTTCTGAAGAGGAAATATAAGTTATATATTTTTGTTGAGCAGCATAAAGCTATATACTCCAAATATCTAGCACATGCATCAGATGGAACACATGGGGCGCTTGGTATATATTTTCTATCGTTAACCACAGCAACTGTTACCACAAATGTGTGTGTTTATTATTAGTATGAAACGAGGCACTGATGCCGTCAATTAGATATTCTTGTTTGTGGATGTACAAGTATTACAGGATGGAATGTCAATTTCTCTCCTGCGATCTGCTGACATCAACTGACGATGGTTAATATTGGTACACAGAAATGGTACGACACAGTTGTGTGATATTAATGGTTTAAGTGGTTGTGTAATGGTGTAGTCTGTAGTTAGACAGCCTGAAGCTGGGGGTGTTACCTTAACACTGTATACAACGACTTGGTTATGGATGGGGGTAGGGGAGAATGATGGGGGT
>NW_018405172.1:197082-229394 GCF_002113885.1 Mizuhopecten yessoensis
AGTGGGGGTGGGGGAGAATGGAAGGACATGGAGTCACGGGGTGGGAGAGAATGGAGGGACATGGAGTCACAGGTTGGGGGAGAATGGAGGGACATGGAGTCACGGGGTGGGGGAGAATGGAGGGACATGGAGTCATGGGTAGGGGGAGAATGGAGTCACAGGGTGGGGGTGGGTGGGACAATGGAGGGACACAGGTATCTGAATATTCTGGTTATAGTAAGAGGGAGGGGATTGGGGGTGGGGAGTGGATACAGATATATTAGTATTAGGTAAATTAGAGGTGGTAGGTAGGTTGTGGGTTGAGAATACAGGTATCAGTGGGATATGGTTGGTGGAGGGGACATTTCACAGCTAGTACCTAATGTTAATATATATATATATATATATAGGAGAACTAGACCTTAGATGGTGGAGGAATTGACCTGGAATTTATAACAGTGCTCTAAATGCAACTTTGTCACTTCAAGACATATGCCCTTTGAATCATAGTTAAACAACAATTTGTAGAAAATTTCACAATATGAATAGCATTTTATGTAACACTTTTCAACTGGCCAAGTATTTCATTCATTTATTTGAGTATATATAGCCAGCAAGATATTCTGGAACATTTCCAGTCAGAATGGAATTGTAATGCCAATTAATTAATGGTCCCGGGTTTTTTTATCACTCAAGAACGGCTTCACTGGTGTGAAAGGTTCGAGATAAAAACCTATATATATAATTTATCTTTCTCTTAACTTATCTCAACTTTTCTGAGTGACATTTACGCATAAGAAATGGCATTCTAGGTAATTATAGCGCCTCAGAAAAAAAGTTGCAAGTTTGGTTTTTCAGCTGATAAAAGAAACCTTCTACTCTGTAGGAACTAATTCACCAGTAAAATGTTTTCTGAGTTTTGTTTATTCCTAAAACATTTTTGCCACTCAAGTTTTTTTTCTTGACAAAAATCTACAGCTGCCAAAAACCTGTGACTATGTGGAGATCCAGTGAGTTTAACTGTAAGATATGTCTGTAGACGCTTACAATCTTAGAAACAACAAATTGTATGAAACTAGATGCCTTGGGTCACTCTACAACTCCACAAACTTAAACTGATACGTACCCACAACTGTGGATCATAAAGGAAAGAAACCAGATAAACACATCTGATATAACCCCTTACAGAACCAAAATGCAACAAAAAACGGGCAAATTAAGTACTGCAGCCATTAAAAACTAGCCCTGGAGAGGAAGAGAACTCTCCAATGAAATGGCTGTGAAGGATGTAACCAGCAGGGACAGTGAAGTACATAACGATAATGACAAAGATAAAGGAGAGGAGGAAGGAAAGGAGGAAGATAATGATAATGTAGAGATAAAGAAGTGATGATCACACTTGTTTTTTAAGAGACAAATGCAAAGGGGAGCAACAGTACTGTTAGAAGAGCTTCTCCATTAACGTAGTGGTTTTATTTCACTTTACTTAAATTTGTCCGAAAGACTTATATGCAACACTGGTGCCTTATGTCTGTCAGTAAGACATGTAACATTGGTGCCTTATGTCTGTCAGTAAGACATGTAAAACTGGTGCCGTATGTCTGTCAGTAAGACATGTAATACTGGTGCCTTATGTCTGTCAGTAAGACATGTAACACTGGTGCCTTATGTCTGTCAGTAAGACATGTAAAACTGGAGCCGTATGTCTGTCAGTAAGACATGTAATACTGGTGCCTTATGTCTGTCAGTAAGACATGTAAAACAGGTGCCTTATGTCTGTCAGTAAGACATGTAACACTGGTGCATTATGTCTGTCAGTAAGACATGTAACATTGGTGCCTTATGTCTGTCAGTAAGATTACATGTAACACTGATGCTTCCTTAAAATACACCTGTTACATCAGTATCACATGCTTTTTTATGTCAGATTACTTGAAGGCTTTCAATCTGACTTATGATGACTATATAGGGACACAGTCCAGTGTTGATGTAGTCATTGTCAGATAATATTGAGAGTAAGTTAACATTTCTCCATCCTAAACAAATTGAATTTTAAATTGAGTCTGTCATCAACTGTAACCTTTCAGGTGCTGTACACTGTTGCCACAGATTCTGAGATTACAACTGTTGATGACCTGGCAATGACATCATTAAGAGCAATGAAGGGACTCCAAACCATGGGCATGCAAGGCGCCTACGTACTATTGGTCGTCTGCTTGTCTGAAACCAAACTTCACATGCCACAACCCATCCAGTTTGTAAGTGCCTAAAATGAGCTTTCAGCTCATCATTGTCTTCAGCAAGATATCACAACTATTGCAGTAAACTCAATTTCGAATTTCATTACTGCCGCCGTTCAATTTCGTTCCTCAGAGGGAGCGTGGTCGATATCGGGTTTTGTTTCAATTTTGTGGCTTAATGATTCTGCCTGCGAATCTATTGATGTTTTTCATCACATCTGAGGAGTAGCACCAAAGGGGGATTATTCTGTTCAAAGGTAGATTATAACCTCAAAACCTTAGGAGATGGCTGAAATTGTGCTATTTAACTTAATATATTGAGAGTTTTTTCCAAAGGAGATAAGTTTCCCCAAACAACATAAAAAGGATCGGGCAGAAAAAGAAGACAGATCACAATAAGGGGAATAATGTTTCGATTGCAAATACATGACAAAATTAACCTGGACTCCAGCCACAATAGAAGTGTTGTACTTGGTGCTTATAATGAGTATCTATTGTTTACCAAGATGTGTGTGCTGAACCTAGAGACCAACACAACTGCCCTTTTGTATAAGATATCCTTCAAATTCCATTGCACTGCATCATACATGCACTCATCATAAACAATCAGTAGCAGGCAAAACTGTTAGCTTTACTCACATGAATCAAAACAAGAATCTCCTAGAAGTTTTATGGAATATTTTATGACATATTGTCCTTGTCACTTGCAAACTATTTTCATTCTGATCAGTCCAGGTTCTTCATGGCCTCCACTACTGATTTGAAAATGAACAATTTATTTTCTGACGGAGCGTGAAGCTTACACGGTGTGCTGTAACGGTCCACAGCCTTATCTCAGAAAGACATGCATACAGAAATTGGCTGCACCGCAACTTAACCATCAACGAGAAATGTTGAATTTTTATAGACAGCATAGAAACTGACAGAAAGGCACGATCTTTTGGTGCCAGTCTTTTTTCTGGAGAGCCTGGTAACAGATAATATAGTTTCTAGATGTCTCACTTCCCCAGACGGGAACCACTCCAGACCGACTGTTAGGACAAAGAACAGACCAGAACAATGGAGGACGTTTCAAATTGTCTATTTAACCTCCTGTCCAAGACAATCCCTCCCAAGTCATTATTGTACTGAACCCACTCACCCTACAACTCTATTTTAGTAGGTAAGAAATCAATAAAACACAACTGAAGCCTGAGTAATTCATCATCTTAAGTAAGACAACACTCATAAAAAGCAACCTTTTCGTGAAATTAGAATTACAGAAAGAAATGTATTCATGAATAACTGAAAAGGTCTAAAAATAATGAAGAGAAAGCCTCCACGAGTGGACTGGGTAGAGGTGTGGAGATGGGTTGTAACAGACTTGGTAGAGGGGTGGAGATGCCGGGTTGTAACGGACTTGGTAGAGGCGTGGAGATGGGTTGTAACGGACTTGTGTATAAGTGTGGAGATGGGTTGTAACGGACTTGGTGGAAGTGTGGAGATGGTTTGTAACGGACTTGTGTAGAAGTTTGGAGATGGGTTGTAACGGACTTGGTAGAGGGGGGGAGATGGGTTGTAACGGACTTGGTAGAGGCGTGGAGATGGGTTGTAACGGACTTGTGTAGAGGGGGGGAGATGGGTTGTAACGGACTTGGTAGAAGGGTGGAGATGGGTTGTAACGGACTTGGTAGCAGTGTGGAGATGGGTTGTAACGGACTTCGTAGAGGTGTGGAGATGGGGTGTAACGGACTTGGTAGAAGTTTGGAGATGGGTTGTAACGGACTTGGTAGAAGGGTGGAGATGGGTTGTAACGGACTTGTGTATAAGTGTGGAGATGGGTTGTAACGGACTTGGGAGAGGTGTGGAGATGGGTTGTAACGGACTAGGTGTGGAGATGGGTTGTAACGGACTTGGTAGCAGTGTGGAGATGGGTTGTAACGGACTTCGTAGAGGGGTGGAGATGGGTTGTAACGGACTTGGTAGAAGGGTGGAGATGGGTTGTAACGGACTTGGTAGAGGGGGGGAGATGGGTTGTAACGGACTTGGTAGAAGTGAGGAGATGGTTTGTAACGGACTTGGTAGAGGTGTGGCGATGGACTGTAACAGACTTGGTAGAGGTGTGGAGATGGTGTGTAACGGACTTGTGTAGAAGTGTGGAGATGAGTTGTAACGGACTTGGTAGAGGTGTGGAGGTGGGTTGTAACGGACTTGTGTAGAAGTGTGGAGGAGTGGACTGGGTAGAGGTGTGGAGATGGGTTGTAACAGACTTGGAAGAGGTGTGGAGATGCCGGGTTGTAACGGACTTGGTAGAGGAGTGGAGATGGGTTGTAACAGACTTGGTAGAGGTGTGTAGATGGTTTGTAACGGACTTGTGTAGAAGTGTGGAGATGAGTTGTAACGGACTTGGTAGAAGTGTGGAGATGGTTTGTAACGGACGTGGTAGAGGTGTGGCGATGGATTGTAACAGACTTGGTAGAGGGGTGGAGATGGGGTGTAACAGACTTGGTAGAGGTGTGGAGATGAGTTGTAACGGACTTGGTAGAGGTGTGGAGATGAGTTGTAACGGACTTGGTAGAGGTGTGGAGATGAGTTGTAACGGACTTGGTAGAAGTGTGGAGATGGGTTGTACCGGACTTGTGTAGAAGTGTGGAGATGAGTTGTAACGGACTTGGTAGAAGTGTGGAGATGGTTTCTAACGGACTTGGTAGAGGTGTGGCGATGGACTGTAACAGACTTGGTAGAGGTGTGGAGATGAGTTGTAACGGACTTGGTAGAGGTGTGGAGGTGGGTTGTAACGGACTTGTGTAGAAGTGTTGAGATGGGTTGTAACGGACTTGTGTAGAAGGGTGGGGATGGGTTGTAACGGACTTGTGTAGAAGTGAGGAGATGGTTTGTAACGGACTTGGTAGAGGTGCGGCGATGGATTGTAACAGACTTGGTAGAGGTGTGGAGATGAGTTGTAACGGACTTGGTAGAGGTGTGGAGGTGGGTTGTAACGGACTTGTGTAGAAGTGTGCAGATGGGTTGTAACAGACTTGGTAGAGGTGTGAAGATGGGTTGTAACGGACTTGGTAGAAGTGAGGAGATGGTTTGTAACGGACTTGGTAGAAGTGAGGAGATGGTTTGTAACGGACTTGGTAGAGGGGTGGAGATGGATTGTAACAGACTTGGTAGAGGGGTGGAGATGCCGGGTTGTAACGGACTTGGGAGAGGTGTGGAGATGGGTTGTAACGGACTTGTGTAGCAGTGTGGAGATGGGTTGTAACAGACTTGGTATAGGTGTGGAGATGGGTTGTAACGGACTTGTGTGGTAGAGGTGTGGAGATGGGTTGTAACGGGCTTGTGTAGAAGTGTGGAGATGGGTTGTAACAGACTTGGTAGAGGTGTGGAGATGCCGGGTTGTAACGGACTTGGTAGAGGTGTGGAGATGGGTTGTAACGGACTTGTGTAGAAGTGTGGAGATGGGTTGTAACGGACTTGGTAGAAGTGTGGAGATGGTTTGTAACGGACTTGGTAGAGGTGTGGCGATGGATTGTAACAGACTTGGTAGAGGTGTGGAGATGGGTTGTAACGGACTTGGTAGAAGTGAGGAGATGGGTTGTAACGGACTTGGTAGAAATGTGGAGATGAGTTGTAACGGACTTGTGTAGAAGTGTGGAGATGGGTTGTAACGGACTTGGTAGAAATGTGGCGATGAGTTGTAACGGACTTGTGTAGAAGTGTGGAGAGGGGTTGTAACGGACTTGTGTAGAAGTGTGGAGAGGGGTTGTAACGGACTTGTGTAGAAGTGTGGAGATGAGTTCTAACGGACTTGGTAGAAGTGTGGAGATGGGTTGTAATGGACTTGGTAGAGGTGTGGAGATGGGTTGTAACGGACTTAGTAGAAGTGAGGAGATGGGTTGTAACGGACTTGGTAGAAATGCGGAGATGAGTTGTAACGGACTTGTGTAGAAGTGTGGAGAGGGGTTGTAACGGACTTGTGTAGAAGTGTGGAGAGGGGTTGTAACGGACTTGTGTAGAAGTGTGGAGATGAGTTCTAACGGACTTGGTAGAAGTGTGGAGATGGGTTGTAATGGACTTGGTAGAGGTGTGGAGATGGGTTGTAACAGACTTGTGTAGAAGTGTGGAGATGGGTTGTAACGGACTTGGGTAGAAGTGTGGAGATGGGTTGTAACGGACTTGTGTAGGACAAATCCACCTATTTTACTTAGAATACTGTAGTTCAGAATAAGTTTATCAGGAGATGGGTTGTAACGGACTTCGTAGAGGTGTGGAGATGGGTTGTAACGGACTTGTGTGGAAGTGTGGAGATGGGTTGTAACGGACTTGTGTAGAAGTGTGGAGAGGGGTTGTAACGGACTTGTGTAGAAGTGTGGAGATGGTTTGTAACGGACTTGTGTAGAAGTGTGGAGATGAGTTGTAACGGACTTGGTAGAAGTGTGGAGATGGGTTGTAACGGACTAGGTAGAGGTGTGGAGATGGGTTGTAATGGACTTGGTAGAAGTGTGGAGATGGGTTGTAACGGACTTGTGTGGAAGTGTGGAGATGGGTTGTAACGGACTTGTGTGGAAGTGTGGAGATGGGTTGTAACGGACTTGTGTAGGACAAATCCACCTATTTTACTTAGAATACTGTAGTTCAGAATAAGTTTATCAGGAGATGGGTTGTAACGGACTTCGTAGAGGTGTGGAGATGGGTTGTAACGGACTTGTGTAGGACAAATCCACCTATTTTACTTAGAATACTGTAGTTCAGAATAAGTTTATCAGGAGATGGGTTGTAACGGACTTCGTAGAGGTGTGGAGATGGGTTGTAACGGACTTGTGTGGAAGTGTGGAGATGGGTTGTAACGGACTTGTGTAGAAGTGTGGAGATGAGTTCTAACGGACTTGGTAGAAGTGTGGAGATGGGTTGTAACGGACTTGTGTAGGACAAATCCACCTATTTTACTTAGAATACTGTAGTTCAGAATAAGTTTATCAGGACAAAACAACCAAATCACTATTTCACAAATGTAGCTTTTATTTTTCAATGTAACTGTTTTTAAATGATCACATCAAGACCAACATATATCTCAGTAGCACCATCAATAAGGTGATACATTTAGTTGGTACCATCTCGATCCCAAACCTTAAAATGCTCTATACAGATTTTACATTTGGTAGTGAACCTTCTCCCGCTGAATGCTTCTAAAAACATTTCTGTGTTCAATTTTACCGTTTAAAGTGCAAAGAAAGTATGTGTTCTGATATGAGTCAGGCAACCTATTGGATTTTACAAGATCTTGGCATCGGAAGCCTCAACAGGTGATTTCAAACAAACTTTTTGATATTGAAATTTACATATATGTCAGACTTGTTCAAGCCTCGGAGGATATGGTCGGCACCTAATTCCTCATCTGTCAACTTACATAATGGTAACTGGGATCCTTACGGGATAGAACACATAATGGTAACTGGGATCCTTACGGGATAGAACACAGAAACGTAACTGGGATCCTTACGGGATAGAACACAGAATGGTAACTGGGATCCTTACGGGATAGAAAACAGAAATATGAGCCAACATTTGCACCTATGTAAACTACCGAGTACAGAAAGTTAAAAATTACTGGAGTTTTTCAATTTAACATAAAATGTGTGTTCAGATTTAACTAAAAATAGATTCTGCTTTGATTTTAGACATGCACAGAACCACTGCTTCTCTTCACCCAGTGTACAGTGTGTTGAGCAGGATATCGGAGATTAGGAGATATACCCCCATCATCCTCTTCTACAGCTGGGAGGAAAGGCAGGAGAAAGTTTAAGATATTTTCGAAACAAATCCAGGAAGCTAAGCATAATGTCAGAAACAAAATCTCAAGAGCATCAATGATTTAAACTCAAATTGTCAGAACAATTTACGCGATCAGTCAGGAATTATGGATATATCATCAATTTACCAGTCAAATCTAAATTCTTTCAAGATGATGGATGCAGGTTTTCATATAAGCTGTTCCTCCATTCATTCACCTGAAGATTTACATTGAGACTTGTGTAAGTCCACTTCCTGTTGATAGATTGATACCGTGCTGCTACATTGGTTTTGTTTGAAGGCAGTGATAACGGGAAGGGGTGACGTACTGATACAATAACATATAAACGAGGATAGAAATACGGGTGAAATTTGATGTTTATTTTACCAAATTATAATCAGTATACACTTCCAAAATCCATCTGATAATTGTAAGAGATTTATCATAGTGTGGTTTTCAATTATGAAACACAGCTTTTTGCCAAAACTGAAATGAAAATATTTCAAAGAGGAGTTTGGGAATTGAGAATGTTGGTATGTGAATCCATGTAGCTATATCGGTTTGTTAAATTTCTACAAACTCTTATCCCTGCAGACATTTTGTTGCTGTTTTAACTCCAATAAAATTTCTCATTAGATTTTCTCTAGGCAATGACAAGAAGAAGCCAACCTTCAGGCTCCATCGACTCAAGTTGCCATAACAACTTTTTCAAAATAGCATTTTCTTGATTACTCCTACAGATTTATAGCTACAACCATCAAATATAACATTTGATGTTTAATTTGAAATAATGAGAGACTTTACTCTACAAAAATACTTCGTTTAGGTATGGAAACCAGGAAGTTTTCCAGAGATGCTTGTTGTTAATGGACAGAGGACACCACCTTGTCTCTGGGGATTCCATCCAATATACCATCATGCACACCATTAAATCTGATTATACCTGTCTTCATAAATCAGTGGATCGGTACTTCTGAGCACTGTTAGTGTACCAAAACATTAACACTAAGGTTGTGTTTTTTCATTGATCTAAAAATGAAAGTTTTCCATTCACAACTCTACAACATTATCATAAAGATAAATTCTTAAACCAGAATTTGTACAAGTTGCTGGTCATTGTGTGTCCAGGGTGACCAGTCATGCCTCACTGGACTAGTGTCTATGGCTGTGTACCACGGGAGCCCAATCAAACACTGATCAGCATTACATTGTGTTTTACGACTCTGTCATGGTTTATGGTGCGAGACTGATCTCTACTACATGGAGGTGAAATTAGTTTATCGTGTCTACTGCTATAGTGGACTCTATAAAGACTCCCCTGTCGTCATGGCGATCACCAATTCTGTCCTTCATCAGATTGCCTTACATCAAATTAAAGAAGCTAGATATATTGTGATGGGTTATCCAAGGTTTTCGAAGGTTAAGCCTTGATAGCTTTCTAAAACGAGGCTGTACATCCTAAAACGAGGCTGTACAACTAGCGTCGCACAACAAGGCTTCATATCGCAATCCAAAACAGATACGGAGATAAAATGGGGGGAAATAATATCTTATAGGAACTATACGACAAATGTTGGTTTATAATCAAAAATGTTTGAATTAACCTAAGTTAGGGGGAGGTTTTTATGTTCTGGACTCTTTCCTAAACAGATAAACATGTAACACAGAGATGTTTCATAATTTTATATTCCACCATAAAACAAGAGGCCCAGGGGCCTTAATAGCTCACCTGGTATTTTATTTTTCAATTTAAAACCTGCTGAGTACCATTCAGGTTTATCAAAGGAGTACAAGTAACAAAGTTGCATCTTCCATTTATAAATATTCAATTCCCTTTGCCCAAAGATTCTCTAAAACAAGTTTGGTTAGGTTAAAATCCCTTCAACGGTACAGAAGGAGAAGGATCTTTAATGTTTTCCTCTATTTCCCCTAATGGGCCCCACTAATCTGCCCCAAAGAAGGGGAATCCACACACCTCAGTTTAAACAAAATTGATTCTTTTCTCCCTAAGCATGCTTCAGACTGCATTTGGTTTAAATCCCTTCACTTGTATAGTAGGAGAAAAAAAATCCTCTATTTCCCCTATTGGGCCCCGCTCCTATGCCGCCAGAAGGCCCACACCCTCCGTTTATACAAACTTGAGTCTCCTTTGTCCAAAGATGCTCTAGGACAAATTTGGTCAAAATCCTTCAATTGGTTGAGGAGAAGATTTTTAAAGATTTACCTATTTTCCCCTATTTGGCCCCGTCCCTTTGCCCCCAGGGGGACCATACCCTCCGTTCATACAAAACTGAGAACCCTTTGGCCAATGATGCTCCAGACCAAATTTGGTCAAAATCCCTTCATCGGTACAAAAGGAGAAGGATATTTGATGTTTTCCTCTATTTCCCCTAATGGGCCCCACCCATCTGCCCTTAGAAAAAAATCCTCTATTTCCCCTATTGGGCCCCGCCCCTCCGCCCCCAGAGGGGCCACACCCTCCGTTTTATACAAACTTGAGTCTTCTTTGTCCAAAGATGCTCTAGGACAAATTTGGTCAAAATCCTTCAATTGGTTGAAAAGAAGAACATTTTTAAAGATTTACCTATTTTCCCCCTATTTGGCCCGATTTGGTCAAAATCCTCTGAGCCATTCAGGACAAGTAGCATTTTAAAGGAAAAAGTTGACGGACGCCGGACGACGGACGCTGCACCATGGGATAAGCTCACTTGGCCCTTTGGGCCAGGTGAGCTAAAAAGCCTGACTGTGTAGGCTATATATATATGACTTTAAGGACTCATTTCCAAATTCATTGACTTTTTATATATTTCTCCAAAATTTCATTATGAACATTGTGAAATTTTATCTATTGGTCAGTTAATTTCTACATTCGGATGATACTATATTATAAATAACCTGTCTAAACCAGAACATTTCATCGTTAACCACCTCTACAGCAGCTTACCCGACGAGGACACCCCAGATCACAGACCAAGAGGATGGTGCAACAATCTTCTGATAAACACACTTCTGTTCACAAAAACAGAAGGACTGGTACAAGAACCTGCTTATAACGACACCTCTAATTACAGACAAAGACGGTGGTACAGCATTCTACTTAAGGATGTACTCTTCTGAGGTTTCAGTCACGTTCAAGTCTCGTTTTGATCTGGTCTAACGGGTTTTTGTAATA
This sequence comes from Mizuhopecten yessoensis, assembly GCF_002113885.1. NCBI lineage: Eukaryota > Metazoa > Mollusca > Bivalvia > Pectinida > Pectinidae > Mizuhopecten > Mizuhopecten yessoensis. The sequence continues at coordinate 208,250 of NW_018405172.1, forward strand.
TTTAACAAATTATGATAGGTATAATAGCACACACTTATCTGAAAAACATGTAAAAAAAACTAGATGTCTGTTGTGTGTAGAACATTTTTTACAAGAATTTTTAAAAAATGACCTATTTGGCGGCCATTTTGAAAAAGTGTATTTATGTGAATTTCTTGCGCTTCACAAATGTCCAAAATTCACCTTTTTTGACACTAGATTGATCACTTAAATTGTCATTGTGTCACCATTTTTAATTGTAGCAGGTTCAATTTTGCTGTACAACTTTATAATGTTCAATATGATTAAAATAATATGCAAAAAAGTGGAAAGTTATATATTATTCATATTTTTTTTTACATATTAGGGTTACTGAAGCACTTTTGATTTTTGACCCCGAAAAAGGTGAAAAATAACACAAATCATAATGGGACAAAAAAAGAAGCACACCGACCCCCCATTTTTGTGTCTGTTTTAGAAAGAGAAACACATTTTCTTTTGATTCATTGAATACTAAAAAAAGTTTATTACAGGATTTTTTTATATCAAGCGATTTATCGGCAAAAAATGGGGAAAATGTGCATTTTTTCATTAAAAAATAAGGGGTAGGGGTAACTAAAATCGCATTTATGAGTAAAATGAATAAGTTTAAGACATTTTACTTCCATAGTTTCAAAGAAAACAATATTTTTATCAATTCTACAAACATTCATACATATCTGATAACACATTTGGAAGAAATTGTATGAATTTGTTCTGCAAATGGTCAAAACCCAAAAATTCACCTAAAATCACATATTGTGTTCAATTGGTACCTTTGACCGATCATAGCACAAAAACGAACACACCGACATATAGTTTTTTTTGCATTTTCTACTATGTCATTATCTCCTTTTTCCAAAAATCAATATAAGAAAAAAAGTTTAATACAGGAAGTTTTTGACTTCTCAGGGGTGTACATCCTTAAAATACAAGTATGACTTTCCAGAATTACCAAAAACTGACGCACATCCAAAAGTCTAATCAATCCCTCAGATCTGGAAACATATTTCAATAATAGTGATATTTGTCTAATCTAATGATACCTTTGAGGCATATAAAACCTGGAACAGAATCTAATTATATCTCCATATCTGCCGTAAGCTTACATATTTCTGTTCTATTTTACCATGGCTGTGCTGCTTATGAAGTATGGAGATCAAACATTAATTATATCACTGAAGTATGTCAATGTATTTGTGCCACATCGCCATGTTTTTTATTCTATCTTAATTAACACTCTGCTCAACATACATTGCTTCCTTTCATGCCCGATTATATATACCATTCTATACCCCATTCTATATACCATTCTATTTACCATTCTATATACCATTCTATATACTATTTTATACCATTCTATATACCATTCTATATACCATTCTATATACCATTCTATATACTATTCTATATACCATTCTATATACTATTTTATACCATTCTATATACCATTCTATACCACATTCTATATACCATTCTATATACTATTTTATACCATTCTATATACCATTCTATATACTATCCTATACCATTCTATATACCATTCTATATACTATCCTATACCATTCTATATACCATTCTATATACTATTTTATACCATTCTATTTACCATTCTATATACCATTCTATATACTATTCTATACCCCATTCTATACCATTCTATATACCATTCCATACCATTCTACATACCATTCACCATTCTATTTACCATTCTATATACCATTCTATATACTATTTTATACCATTCTATATACCATTTTATTTGCCATTCTATTTACCATTCTATATACCATTCTATATACTATCCTATACCATTCTATATACCATTCTATATACCATTATATACCACATTCTATCCCATTCTATATACCATTCTATATACCATTCTATTTACAATTCTATTTACCATTCTATATACCATTCTATATACTATTTTATACCATTCTATTTACCATTCTATATACCATTCTATATACTATTTTATACCATTCTATTTACCATTCTATATACCATTCTATATACTATCCTATACCATTCTATATACCATTCTATATACTATTCTATACCATTCTATATGCCATTCTATATACCATTCTATACCATTCTATATACTCTATACCATTCTATATACCATTCTATACACCATTCTATATACCATTCTATATACCATTATATACCACATTCTATACCATTCTCTATACCATTCTATACCATTCTATACCATTCTATACACCATTCTATATACCATTCTATATACCATTCTATTTACAATTCTATTTACCATTCTATATACCATTCTATATACTATCCTATACCATTCTATATACCATTCTATATACCGTTCTATATACCATTCTATACCCCATTCTATAATACCCCATTCTATATACCATTCTATACCATTCTATTCCATTCTATACCCCATTCTATATACCATTCTATACTCCATTCTATTTACCATTATATACCACATTCTATACCATTCTATATACCATTCTAAACCATTCTATACCATTCTATACCCCATTCTATATACCATTCTATTTACCATTCTATATACCATTCTATATACCAATCTATATACTATTTTATACCATTCTATATACCATTCTATACCATTCTATATACCATTCTATACCATTCTATACCCCATTCTATATACCATTCTATACTCCATTCTATATACCATTATATACCACATTCTATACCATTCTATATACCATTCTATACCATTCTATACCATTCTATACCCCATTCTATATACCATTCTATACCATTCTATATACCATTCTATACCCATTCTATATACCATTCTATATACCATTCTATACCCCATTCTATATACCATTCTATACCATTCTATACCCCATTCTATATACCTTTCTATACCATTCTATACCCCATTTTATACCATTCTATACCCCATTCTATAAACCATTCTATACCATTCTATACCCCATTCTATACCATTCTATATACCATTCTATACCATTCTATATACCATTCTATACCTCATTCTATACCATTCTATATACCATTCTATTTACCATTCTATACCCCATTTTATACCATTCTATACCCCATTCTATAAACCATTCTATACCATTCCATACCCCATTTTATACCATTCTATATACCATTCTATATACCATTCTATACCATTCTATATACCATTCTATACCTCATTCTATACCATTCTATATACCATTCTATACCCCATTCTATACCATTCTATATACCATTCTATACCATTCTATATACCATTCTATACCTCATTCTATACCATTCTATATACCATTCTATACCTCATTCTATACCATTCTATATACCATTCTATACCCCATTCTATACCATTCTATATACCATTCTATACCATTCTATATACCATTCTATACCTCATTCTATACCATTCTATATACCATTCTATACCTCATTCTATACCATTCTATATACCATTCTATACCCCATTCTATACCATTCTATATACCATTCTATACCATTCTATATACCATTCTATACCTCATTCTATACCATTCTATATACCATTCTATACCTCATTCTATACCATTCTATATACCATTCTATATACCATTCTATATACCATTCTATACCCCATTCTATACCATTCTATATACCATTCCATACCATTCTACATACCATTCTATACCACCTTCTATATACCACATTCTATACCATTCTATATACCATTCTATATACCATTCTATACCATTCCATACCATTCTACATACCATTCTATATACCATTCTATACCATTCTATATACCATTCTATACCCCATTCTATATACCATTCTATTTACCATTCTATATACTATTCTATACCATTCTATATACCATTCTATATACCATTCTATACCATTCTATATACCATTATATACCATTCTATATACTATTCTATACCATTCTATATACCATTCTATATACCATTCTATACCCCATTCTATACCATTCTATATACCATTCTATACCATTCTATATACCATTCTATACCTCATTCTATACCATTCCATACCATTCTACATACCATTCTATACAACCTTCTATACCATTCTATATACCATTCTATATACCACATTCTATACCATTCTATATACCATTCTATATACCATGCTATACCATTCTATATACCATTCTATACCATTCTATATACCATTCTATATACCATTCTATACCATTCTATACCACATTCTATACCATTCTATACCCCATTCTATATACCATTCTATACCACATTCTTTACCATTCTATATACCATTCTATATACCATTCTATATACCATTCTATATACCATTCGATACCATTCTATATACCATTATATGCCGCATTCTATACCATTCTATACCATTCTATATACCATTCTATACCATTCTATATACCATTCTATACCATTCTATATACCATTCTATATACCATTCTATACCCCATTCTATATACCATTCTATATACCATTCTATACCTCTTTCTATATACCATTCTATATACCATTCTATATACCATTCTATACCCCTTTCTATATACCATTCTATACCCCTTTCTATATACAGTGGTGTTTGAAATCCTCGACACACCAGCTTCCATATGGTGTCTGCTATATCAGCATTATTGATCCATTCCCAATTGATTTTCCTCTAAGATAATTATCTCTATCACCATAAACATAGCTAGCTCTGTCAGAGCCCGAATTCCAGTTACCTCCCCTACAACATAAACCTCCCTTATCTGACCAACTCTAACTTACAAAACCTTATTACTACAGAGGTATGTAGGTAATGTGTGAAATTAAAACCAAAAAGTCAGCCATCAGTAGTTTCTTTCATTCCACAAAAGATTGAGTGTGATTGATTTCTTTGTGCAACTGACAACTGTCAGATACCTGCACTTAACAACACTTCCCAATAGTAAATCCATTTCCATTTCCTCTCAGCCATTTTTATAGAAAAATTATGGATGATCTATTAAAGATGTATGAAATTAGCAAATTTAGAAGAAAATTATTCGAGTCGATAAATCCTCCTGTAAATTAATAGAAAGTAAACACCAGATTCCCTGTGTTACACTGCGGCTCTGCTGATGGATCCCCTGTCTTTGGCAATCATTATTATGACATCATTATCTGAAGCGATTTCCCACGAGGCTCCACAGATATTTTTTTAGTGTAACAATATATTTATTCATTCATTAGACATGAATTGCAAATTTTCTTTACATTTTTGACATAATGCAATTAAATTAATGGATAGCTTGCAATGCATGTTGGAATTTCAATCCTCCGTCTGTGCGAGCTGCAGTATCTGCTGTTCACCCAGTACCAGGGATCAAACTAGTCCACACACTTTGTTCAGGTGTCCGATCCTGTTCACCCAGTACCAGGGATCAAACTAGTCCATACTCTTTGTTCAGGTGTCCGATCCTGTTCACCCAGTATCAGGGATCAAACTAGTCCATACTCTTTGTTCAGGTGTCCGATCCTGGTCACCCAGTACCAGGGATCAAACTAGTCCATACTTTTGTTCAGGTGTCCGATCCTGTTCACCCAGTACCAGGGATCAAACTAGTCCATACTCTTTGTTCAGCCCGATCCTGTTCACCCAGTACCAGGGATCAAACTAGTCTACACTCTTTGTTCAGGTATCCGATCCTGTTCACCCAGTACCAGGGATCAAACTAGTCCACACTCTTTGTTCAGGTGTCCGATCCTGTTCACCCAGTACCAGGGATCAAACTAGTCCACACTCTTTGTTCAGGTGTCCGATCCTGTTCACCCAGTACCAGGGATCAAACTAGTCCACACTCTTTGTTCAGGTGTCCGATCCTGTTCACCCAGTACCAGGGATCAAACTAGTCCACACTCTTTGTTCAGGTGTCCGATCCTGTTCACCCAGTACCAGGGATCAAACTAGTCCACACTCTTTGTTCAGGTGTCCGATCCTGTTCACCCAGTACCAGGGATCAAACTAGTCCACACTCTTTGTTCAGGTGTCCGATCCTGTTCACCCAGTACCAGGGATCAAACTAGTCCACACTCTTTGTTCAGGTGTCCGATCCTGTTCACCCAGTACCAGGGATCAAACTAGTCCACACTCTTTGTTCAGGTGTCCGATCCTGTTCACCCAGTACCAGGGATCAAACTAGTCCACACTCTTTGTTCAGGTGTCCGATCCTGTTCACCCAGTACCAGGGATCAAACTAGTCCACACTCTTTGTTCAGTCCGATCCTGTTCACCCAGTACCAGGGATCAAACTAGTCCACACTCTTTGTTCAGTCCGATCCTGTTCACCCAGTACCAGGGATCAAACTAGTCCACACTCTTTGTTCAGTCCGATCCTGTTCACCCAGTACCAGGGATCAAACTAGTCCACACTCTTTGTTCAGTCCGATCCTGTTCACCCAGTACCAGGGATCAAACTAGTCCACACTCTTTGTTCAGTCCGATCCTGTTCACTTTAATTTGTATTTTCAATCTCAAGTCCAAAGATATTACATATTTCCTGAACAAGAAATTGATTGATGAAAAAATAAAAATAAAATTAAAGACCTTTTAAGCATTTTATGGTTACTATTTAGATTGAATTTGTTGATTAATATTTTAAATACATTTCTAAATAAGTCTTTTATAAAAAGAGAGAATAAGTATTGTATCATAACAAGATTTTTAAATAAGGGTTTTAAATATACCAGGGTAATTAGCATAAATTCAGTTTTTTCTCCTCCCTTAATACATATATGTATAAGAATTACTTTAATAAAACAAACAGATTTGAACTAGGTCTCAAATAGTCATTTAACCATTCCAAGTTCTGAAGTGAAATTTGATCAATGAAAACTATATTTTTGACTAATTACGGAATAACCAGGGCTATTTTTGGGGTTCATATGCACTTCTATGTATAATTAAAACCTCTTCGCAGAATTATGCACAAAAGCGAACTTAATTTTTAATGGTATTTATATATATATTCCAACAAAAGTTCTGGTTATCCCTTACAATTACATTGAAGCAGTCAGACAACATTTTTTGATTCATAGTTAGTGAATATTTATTCATTTCTGATCAAAACAAAATAATTTCGCACAAAACTCAACATTGCTAAGTAATTTCATCGCCAACAACTTCAACCAATTAGAAGTTAGAATTACAAATACCGAGCCAAACATTCCGGTGTACAACGTCATCACTTTTTGTGTTGCCTGTTTTTAGGTGATACGTTATAACGTGAAAAGTGTACCATTGGGGGATTAAGTAAAAGTGTACCATTGGGGGATTAAGTAAAAGTGTACCATTGGGGGATTAAGTAAAAGTGTACCATTGGGGGATTAAGTAAAAGTGTACCATTGGGGGATTAAGTAAAAGTGTACCATTGGGGGATTAAGTAAAAGTGTACCATTGGGGGATTAAGTAAAAGTGTACCATTGGGGGATTAAGTAAAAGTGTACCATTGGGGGATTAAGTAAAAGTGTACCATTGGGGGATTAAGTAAAAGTGTACCATTGGGGGATTAAGTAAAAGTGTACCATTGGGGGATTAAGTAAAAGTGTACCATTGGGGGATTAAGTAAAAGTGTACCATTGGGGGATTAAGTAAAAGTGTACCATTGGGGGATTAAGTAAAAGTGTACCATTGGGGGATTAAGTAAAAGTGTACCATTGGGGGATTAAGTAAAAGTGTACCATTGGGGGATTAAGTAAAAGTGTACCATTGGGGGATTAAGTAAAAGTGTACCATTGGGGGATTAAGTAAAAGTGTACCATTGGGGGATTAAGTAAAAGTGTACCATTGGGGGATTAAGTAAAAGTGTACCATTGGGGGATTAAGTAAAAGTGTACCATTGGGGGATTAAGTAAAAGTGTACCATTGGGGGATTAAGTAAAAGTGTACCATTGGGGGATTAAGTAAAATTAATTTTATACCTTTCATCGTTATTCTGTGATAACTTTTATTTTACTTTACATTTCCTAGTAGTATATTAAATATGATACGACTCATTTATTTCAAAATGTAACACACTGAAGTGTTGATAAGTTTACACAACAATGGCTGAATCAACAAGCTATATCCAACAGGAGGTCACATCTCTAATTCATAAATTTGCTTTCATTAGCCTCAATGTTGTGTAATCATTGAAAAAATCCTAATGGTCCCACGCCAGTAAACCTTGGGCGTTCGCTGAAGCAGAAACTGTCGCTAATCTCTTACTTAGTACCGTGGAAAAAATTGCTGAAACGAGAATTGTTGCTAATTTTGTACCGTTTGACTCCGTGGTGCTCTTCCTGTTTAGAGAATTGCCTTAGAAATAGATTTTCCGTGTCATCGACTGGACGTCCTACCATTAAAATCAAAATGCATTCCACAGCATTGGCTTTTTGCTATCGTTGACGTTTGATCGATTGTATGGTATTCGTTGATAAAGCTTTTAAGACCTCAAAATGTTCCACAATGTAAACTCTTTTTCTAAAAGTAGTCTCAAAAGTTTGGTTGGTTGATGATGCATATATGTAGTATTTGTGAGAATGTCAAAGACCCCATCAACAAAAACAAAACCTATAACAGGATCAATTAAAACCTACTGACTGTAATTCTGTGATGATTGTACACCAAACATCAGCCTCAGTTACAGATGCTGATTCTGCCTCTTGTTGACAAGTCACAGGCCATGCCCTTATATTGAATTGAATGGACTCGGTCAAGCCTAGAGGAACTATGTTCATGCAGTGTACAATAAAGCCGTTAGCGACTCCATTCCGCTCACTTCCAATGTAAATAACTGCAGTCTCTGGGGGAATGTGGCCGCCAGTTTTCCCAACGAAAACCGATACAGGTCTCCAAGCGTCCCATACACTTAAGTTGACAGCGGCTTAGTGTTTACATTCTAAAGAGTAAAAACAGTCTCATATTAGTCTGTGTTCTGGTTTGAGCCTATCATTTCATAGAACATGACGCATGTCAGAGTCTCAACACACGACATGTCTGCTGTAGTTCACAGGCTGCTGCCATGTTGTCGTATTGGGTAGCAGACACCTTTATCATGTCCAACGACCACATTTTCATGTTCTTCAATTTCAAATGCATCAATAAATTAATAATGAAAAAAAAGATGAATTAGAAAAAGCACTTATGATTCATACAACACTGAGGAAATACAGGAGATGATGACCAAGTGTTTCATCAAAATAATTGCACATGGCTGATATAATTGTATCTATAAAATCTACTTTGTCTTAACTGTAACATTTCATTAGTCCTCTCCCATTGGACACCATTCTATAGGACATCAGATCTGTTGCAAATCATGAAAGTGAATAAGAAAATAGCAAGGAAATATTTCTTTCAAAAACAAAAGGGAGATAACCCAGAGCAAAAATGTGAGAAACAGGGTTTCAGTATAGCCAACAGTAAGGGGTATACCTGACAAATAACTGTACCTACACATGACAAAGGTGTGTACCCTCACCTGAAAAATAAATTTACCCACACTGACAAAGGTGTGTACCAAACTGACAAAGGTGTGTACCCTCACTGACAAAGGTGTGTACCCTCACTGACAAAGGTGTGTACCCTCACTGACAAAGGTGTGTGTACCAACACTGACAAAGGTGTGTACCAAACTGACAAAGGTGTGTACCCATACTGACAAAGGTGTGTACCCTCACTGACAAAGGTATACCCTCACTGACATAGGTGTGTGTACCCACACTGACAAAGGTGTGTACCAAACTGACAAAGGTGTACCCTCACCTGAAAAATAAATTTACCCTCACTGACAAAGGTGTGTACCCACACTGACATAGGTGTGAACCAACACTGACAAAGGTGTGTACCCACACTGACAAAGGTGTGTACCCACCCTGACAAAGGTGTACCCTCACTAACACAGGTGTGTACCCACACTGACAAAGGGGTGTACCCACACTGACATAGGTGTGAACCCACACTGACAAAGGTGTGTACACACACTAACAAAGGTGTGTACCCACACTGACAAAGGTGTACCCTCACTAACAAAGGTGTGTACCCACACTGACAAAGGTGTGTACCCACACTGACAAAGGTGTGTACACACACTAACAAAGGTGTGTACCCTCACTGACAAAGGTGTACCCTCACTGACAAAAGTGTGTACCCTCACTGACAAAGGTGTTTACCCTCACTGACAAAGGTGTACCCTCACTGACAAAGGTGTGTACCCACACTGACAAATGTATGTTCCCTCACTGACAAAGGTGTGTACCTCCACTGACAAATGACTGTACACACACCTGACAAATGACTGTACACACACCTGACAAATGACTGTACACACACCTGACAAATGACTGTACACACACCTGATAAATGACTGTACACACGCAATAAAACAGTGACTTATTAAACAATGTTCTATCCCCGCCATCTTTCTTAGCAGGTGATCATTATTATAATCTCCAATCATTCCCTATACAGCAAAAAACGCACTACTATAAATCAAAAAGCCTATTTAGCAGATGTCTTCAGCAGCCTTTGCCAACTTCCGACATTTCTTGTTTAGATATTCCGTGGAAATAAGATGTCAGTTCTAGACAGAGTTCTCAATGAAATATGTGTGTTTTAGAACAGAAGCATTTTGATTCAGAAACCTGCACTAACCTCCTGAATCCACTTGTAATAATATCAGAGCAGCACCTGGCTTTGGACAAAATGCCATTTATCAAGGAAATGTGTGTGATTTTTTAGATGTGCTCGGTTTATGATAGCCGACATCTGTCTCAATTATTGATAAATTACAGTGCAAAAGGTTCTATGTAAGGGGAAACATTTACAGTACCCTGAACTTTCTTACAACATAGAGAGAAAACACCTAAAAACATAACTCTGAAAGGAACAGCAGAGAAGCATATATTTCTAACTACACAGAACATACATCTCTACCCATAGAGGATATTATCTCAATCAATACACTGAACATACATCTCTACCCATAGATGATATTATCTCAATCAATACACTGAACATACATCTCTACCCATAGAGGATATTATCTCAATCAGTACACTGAACATACATCTCTACCCATAGAGGATATTATCTCAATCAGTACACTGAACAAACATTTCTACCCATAGAGGATATTATCTCAATCAGTACACTGAACATACATCTCTACCCATAGAGGATATTATCTCAATCAGTACACAGAACATAGTTTTTTATGTAACCATGCCAGAATCAATTCAAGCTTCAAGGTTTAAAGAAAATAGGAGATCAACTGCATTCATATAATAATCAATTCTGTTCAAATGAGCGTCCTGTTATTTCACATTTTTAAATTCGACTTTTTGATATTTCTTGATAAACAGATTTTTTCCCAAATAAATGATCTTGAAAGATAATTAAAATTGATATTTAAGACGTAAGCAGGAATCTGTTTTTCTTTCTTTACCTCAATATTTCTTTCCACTCAAGAAAAATTGGTGAAAAGCTTGTACTCAGAGGAAGTACATTAGCTTTTAAACAAATATGGCTAATGTGTAGAAGCTCCTGAAGAATGTATCCTTTTCTCTGAGAAATCAGACAGATTGGAGGGTGTTCCCACAGGAACCCAGGACAGACATACCACTTATTCTCTCCCATTACATCGTTACAGTAGAAAATGTACTGTGTATGTAAATGGTTCTATCATTTCTTGAGCCTAGACCATCGTCCTGAATTTTACATTACCCTGAACCAGTTAGAAATAGTTGATAATCTAACATCAGGAGGTTGGAGTCAGTTTCATTAAAGGACCAAGTTTTCTTGTTAAATATTATGCACAAACTGTTCACTTTATGTGTACCAAGCAGAATATCCTATCGACTGTTAACATGACAAAGACTACTGTAACACTGTCTGTTACAGTCAGAGTCCATGACAAAGACTACTGTAACACTGTCTGTTACAGTCAGAGTCCATGACAAAGACTACTGTAACACTGTCTGTTACAGTCAGAGTCCATGACAAAGACTACTGTAACACTGTCTGTTACAGTCAGAGTCCATGACAAAGACTACTGTAACACTGTCTGTTACAGTCAGAGTCCATGACAAAGACTACTGTAACACTGTCTGTTACAGTCAGAGTCCATGACAAAGACTACTGTAACACTGTCTGTTACAGTCAGAGTCCATGACAAAGACTACTGTAACACTGTCTGTTACAGTCAGAGTCCATGACAAAGACTACTGTAACACTGTCTGTTACAGTCAGAGTCCATGACAAAGACTACTGTAACACTGTCTGTTACAGTCAGAGTCCATGACAAAGACTACTGTAACACTGTCTGTTACAGTCAGAGTCCATGACAAAGACTACTGTAACACTGTCTGTTACAGTCAGAGTCCATGACAAAGACTACTGTAACACTGTCTGTTACAGTCAGAGTCCATGACAAAGACTACTGTAACACTGTCTGTTACAGTCAGAGTCCATGACAAAGACTACTGTAACACTGTCTGTTACAGTCAGAGTCCATGACAAAGACTACTGTAACACTGTCTGTTACAGTCAGAGTCCATGACAAAGACTACTGTAACACTGTCTGTTACAGTCAGAGTCCATGACAAAGACTACTGTAACACTGTCTGTTACAGTCAGAGTCCATGACAAAGACTACTGTAACACTGTCTGTTACAGTCAGAGTCCATGACAAAGACTACTGTAACACTGTCTGTTACAGTCAGAGTCCATGACAAAGACTACTGTAACACTGTCTGTTACAGTCAGAGTCCATGACAAAGACTACTGTAACACTGTCTGTTACAGTCAGAGTCCATGACAAAGACTACTGTAACACTGTCTGTTACAGTCAGAGTCCATGACAAAGACTACTGTAACACTGTCTGTTACAGTCAGAGTCCATGACAAAGACTACTGTAACACTGTCTGTTACAGTCAGAGTCCATGACAAAGACTACTGTAACACTGTCTGTTACAGTCAGAGTCCATGACAAAGACTACTGTAACACTGTCTGTTACAATCAGAGTCCATGACAAAGACTACTGTAACACTGTCTGTTACAGTCAGAGTCCATGTCTATAAACATTGACACATAAAAACACAGGTTGATGTGTGATTAGTTCACCATTAGTGAATTCACTTCTACTTTAGAATTCAATTTGCAAAATATGTACAATTCTATATTTGTGTCCAGTACCATTTGTTTTAATCAACACATGTATACAAACTATCACAGTTAATAAATTTGGTGTAATGTTATCAGGGCCGGCCCTAATCGATGTGTGAATTTCTCGTTTTAGTAGTCGCCACTTGCTTTATTGGTCTGTTAGCGTGTGACAAATTTCCTCTCTTCAGTTTCCATTATATCACAGTATAAGCCTACCAGTTATCACAACTAGAGACCAGCTTAATGGTATTTTTTGTAAATATGGCAATTCAGCGTGAAAATTGTTGGCATCAAAATCGGTTATAATTGAATTTCTGTTACTTGTGGTGCATGATGGCCTCCTATTTACCAAGTTCAAAAATGTGTAACGTGCCCTTGGAGGTTTGAGTTGTAGACATTGAGATATGTGCGAGGAGAGTAACAGATAGTTCTTGTCTGAACATGTGTGAAAACTGATCGAGCTGATTCTTTGTGTATGAAACATCATCAAAATCACCCCACAGCATATTTCAACCATTCATAAGTACTTTTCCTGTGTCTTTCTTTGAATTGTTTGAACAGTTTTGAGGGTTTACAGGGGTACATTGACATAAATCATCAGGACACAGACTGATGTAAGTCAAAAATCTTGTATCAGATCGCTTTTATATTCCAGGTACTAAAGAAATAAAGTTAATACCACACAGTGTTTGATTTCATAACAAACACGGTCATATGACCATTTCCAATACCTCTTGCAATGCTTATTACAAAATCTACACCAAACCAGTAGGAAACCTTAGGAAACCGAACACAGTCTACATGACTGGTGGGTTTTATACAATATGGAGGGAATGTACTGAATATTCAGATTGTGGAAATCTAAACCTTGGGCTAACATACTGCCAATCACGTTGGTCATGTAGTACTGTGTGCTGGAGGGAACCTCAGCAGCACACGGCAAAAAATGGTCACGAGACATTCAACTTTGTGGAAGATTGCTTCTAGTAGATTGGACAAAAAACCGGCAGACATGTTCCCAAGGAAACCGTGCAATGTTATTATCAATTTGTGCTGTCACCAGGCACACAAAATAACACCAAGAAAAACAAACCTGAACGGTCTCCATGGAAACAACATTAAATGTCAATGAAGGGTGTTCCCAAAAAACAACACATACAAACACAAAATCTCTCATTTCTCAAAAATAAGTGAGGAAATGATACTGAACTATACAATATATAGTTCTTACTAAACTATACAATATATAGTTCTTACTGAACTATTCAATATATAGTTCTTACTGAACTATACAATATATAGTTCTTACTAAACTATACAATATATAGTTCTTACTGAACTATACAATATATAGTTCTTCTCAACGCTTTCAGTACATTAACTATCTGACTGTGGAATTAAAGTACTTATAAATAACAAACAGAAATATTGGTTACAAGTTGGTAAGCTCTTGTCTGAATCCAAACAAAGTCAAGATGTTCCATCAAGATAGAAGGTGAAATGAAACACCATCCATGTTTAAGTGATACTGCAAGGGTAGCTATCCAGGGAAGAGAAGGAGCCAGGCTGAAGGTAATCTTACTTTCTTTAAAGTAGAATGATGGAAACACAGGACATTTCAGTCCGACAAGAGTACACTGGTTTTGTTGGTGTTAAACTGAATATGGAGAAATGGTAGCTACAGTAGCACCTTAAAAAGTTATACACTGCAACAGGACACAGACCTTCAGACAGCACAGGAAGGACATCTTTTTTACATTTAGTTTTTTTATAAGTATGTCCACATCCTTACCACAGGGAACTAGAGTGCCATATATCAGAGAAAACATGCAAACACTATAAACACTCCCATCTCTAGAAGACAAAATATGTTTCTGATAAAAAAAAGCAGTTGGCATGTCTGTCATATGACATTTCAGGATTCTTACATCACCTGGACGAAACGCTGGGACAGGAGAGGCGATCCACAGCTGTGTATTCACCTGATTACAACAACACAGGGAGGAAACCACTTAACATAACAGCTGCACATGGGGAGATCCAGGTGAATTAATATCTGGATGTCTAAGAAGTTAACTTACGATGCGGTAGATGGAAGGGGTGCCCTCAATGGCTTGTCTGTTGGAGCACAATATCACTGGAGAAAAGTGGTAGATCTATAAGTGGGTGGGTGAATACTTATCAAGGGGAAATAAAGGTCAAAGGCATCAAACCTATTTAGGGTGAAAGCTCCGTCACAAGACCTCTCAGCAGCTGCATTGTTTTGACCGTATAGGTCAAAAGCTGCTGTAAACATATCTTTGAAAAAATCTAAACAATTTTTTTAGAAATTATTGTGATTTTGTTGTTGGATGTGAACATGTAGTCACCTAAACGGAACAGCCAATCTCAGTAGAGGGAATGGAAGGGAGGAAGCCAATTTAATGACACAGCTGCATCTTAATAGGAAGTACGTTCTTTACACAAAAGTCATAAATGACCATCAGAAACAGCATGTCTAGCAACAAATGACCATCAGAAACAACATATTTAATGACAAATGACCATCAGAAACAGCATAATCTAATGACAAAAGACCATCAGTAACAGCATAATCTAATGACAAATGACCATCAGAAACTGCATATCTAATAACAAATGACCATCAGAAACAGCATATCTAATGACAACTGACCATCAGAATCAACATATCTAATCACAAATGACCACCAGAAACAACATATCTAATGACAAATGACCATCAGAAACATCTTATCTAATGACAAATGACCATCACAAAAGACCATCAGTAACAGCATAATCTAATGGCAAATGACCATCAGAACCAGCATATCTAAAGACAAATGACCAACAGAAACAACATATCTAATGACAAATGACCATATGAAACAGCATAATCTAATGACAAATGACCATAAGAAACAGCATAATCTAATGGCAAATGACCATCAGAACCAGCATATCTAATAACAAATGCTATCTAATGACAAATGACCTTTAGAAATACCATATCTAATGACAAATGACAATCAGAAACAGCATATCTCATGACAAATGACCATCAGAAACATCTTATCTAATGACAAATGACCATCACAAAAGACCATCAGTAACAGCATAATCTAATGACAAATGACCATAAGAAACAGCATAATCTAATGACAAATGACCATCAGAACCAGCATATCTAAAGACAAATGACCATCAGAAACAACATATCTAATGACAAATGACCATAAGAAACAACATAATCTAATGACAAATGACCATCAGAAACTGCATATCTAATGACAAATGACCATCAGAAACAACATATCTAATGACAAATGACCATTATAAACAGCATATCTAATGACAAATGACCATATGAAACAGCATAATCTAATGACAAATGACCATCAGGACCAGCATATCTAAAGACAAATGACCATCAGAAACAACATATTTACTGACAAATGACCATCAGAAACAGCATAATCTGATGACAAATGACCATCAGAACCAGCATATATAATGACAAATGACCATCAGAAACAACATATCTAATGACAAATGACCATCAGAAACACCATATCTAATGACAAATGACCATTAGAAACAGCATATCTAATGACAAAAGACCATCAGAAACAGCATAATCTGATGACAAATGACCATCAGAACCAGCATATTTAATGACAAATGACCATCAGAAACAACATATCTATTGACAAATGACCATTAGAAACAGCATATCTAATTACAAATGACCATCAGAAACAGCATAATCTAATGACAAAGGACCATCAGAAACAACATATCTAATGACAAATGACCATAAGAAACAGCATATCTAATGACAAATGACCTTTAGAAATACCATATCTGATGGCAAATGACCATCAGAAATAGCATATCTAATGACAAATGACCATCAGAAACACCATATCTAATGACAAATGACCATTAGAAACAGCATATCTAATTACAAATGACCATCAGAAACAGCATAATCTGATGAGAAATGACCATCAGAACCAGCATATATAATGACAAATGACCATCAGAAACAACATATCTAATGACAAATGACCATCAGAAACACCATATCTAATGACAAATGACCATTAGAAACAGCATATCTAATGACAAATGACCTTTAGAAATAGCAAATCTAATGACAAATGACCATCAGAAACAGCATATCTAATGACAAATGACCATCAGAAACAGCATAATCTGATGACAAATGACCATCAGAACCAGCATATATAATGACAAATGACCATCAGAAACAACATATCTAATGACAAATGACCATCAGAAACAGCATATCTAGCAACAAATGACCATCAGAAACAGCATATCTAATGACAAATGACCTTTAGAAATAGCAAATCTAATGACAAATGACCATCAGAAACAGCATATCTAATGACAAATGACCATCAGAAACAGCCTATCTAATAACAAATGACCATCAGAACCAGCATATCTAATAACAAATGCTTTAACTGTTTTCTATAAAACATTTCATAAGAGTGAGAGAAAAAAGGTACTTTAAAATCAAATCTATCAGACTGTATAATATAAGACTATCTGACTATATAAAATAAGATATATCAGACTATATAGAATAAAGATTATCTGACTATATCAAATAAGATTATCAGAAGATATAAAATAAGATTATCTGACTATATAAAATAAGATTATCTGAAGATATAAAATAAGATTATCTGAAGATACAAAATAAGATTATCTGACTATATAAAATAAGATTATCAGACGATATAAATAAGATTGTCAGATGATATAAAGTAAACTTTAAAAGTAATAGCCTTCAGTGACCAAAACTCCCAAGAGTTTCACACAAACATGTTTGAAACATACTACAAAAATGGGATGGCAGAAGGTGAATTTGAATTGAGGTCCCTAGAATTTTTGGAAAGATTAATCATATCTACTTCTTAAAAGTTAACCAATTCCTCAGTTGCTTATCCATTATGTAATTTAGACATTTGAACAAAGATAGCAGTTAATTTTGGAAATAACTGGAAAGATATGCATTTCTTTATATCAAATTCAATTAACTTTTCAATCAAAGTCAGTAAAATGCTTGTAATGAAGAGAACACTGAACCTAAACTTCTTTAATAAGAGTCATTAGGATATGCATAGATGGACTTATTTTTAAAATCATGAGCAACATTAAATAGATAAACTTTACTCAGTTATTATGATAACAGTCATGGAACCGACCATTAATTATGTCAAGGTATTGAAACAGGATTGAATTTCACAACAAAAAATGGAGATTTCTTGATTAAATTGTGTTTCTCTACTGCATCTCATAAATTGTGAATTGTAATCTTGTTCTTCAGGTCTTGGCAAGGTGACAGTAATTTTTCATCAGAACATCTGACAGCGGTATATCCTTCTTTGCTTGCTTCATCAACACAAAGACAGATTAAACCCTGCTAGCTCTGCCACCCCGCCTTCTTCTTGTGTCTCGGTAAATATTCAATAACGAAAAAAGGATATTAGATATTACTTGTGGTCCGCACTATTGCACATTCTTATGACAAGCTTCATCAAGATAGGTCTTGGTCATTCAAACGTTTAGATTGCAATGTGTCATGTAGATACATACTAGTGATCTTGTGCATTGAAACGTTTACATTGAACTTGATGAGTTAGTACATTTAATTCATCACAGTCAATCGTACGTTAAGTAAGTAAGTCTCGGTCATTTAAACATTGATTTTGTTCTGTAAGTCAATTGGGTTCAATACCATTTGCTGATTTCACATGAAATCTACCCACAGCAACCTGAGAGATCTCTTCACACAATTCAAATTCAATTTAATTGCTGTTTCTGAGTAAGCTCCCTTTGTAGACATCATTGTGCTTTCATAAAATATAACTCAATCTTTAGATCTTATATACATATATAAAATACATTACAGATCATCTTTCTAGACTTATCAAAAGATACAATTTTCTGAACAATTTTCAAGAAATTCTACAGTCTGATTCTTATGTTTTTAAAAATCAATATTGAGAAGGTAAGACTACTGTTACTTGGTATCACCTACAGCGACAATCTAAAGACACACAACAGCCTTCTATATCTGTACAGCATCTCTACAAGTGGCATTGGAGCACAACATTCTGGATCTTCCTTAAACAAATATTGATTATCTAATCACATGGTATATATTGATCATGTGCCTATATATGTTTACAGGTATTCAGTATCGACAGCATCACTCTGAAATAAACCTGCTTTACTCTACCCATGGAGACTGAGTGATGTGGCAGACATTATCGCCTGTATTAGGACCATTCTACTGTGCTAGCTTTTCCCCTTTTATACTTGATCTTCCTTGAAAATCCATTGTCAAAAGAGCTCTTGATGAATAATTTACAGCTTCAGAGGGGATTTATTGGTTGTTTATTGCCTGTTTCCTTGACAACAGCTGGGTGTGTTCTATTCCTGCAGCTTGACAAGAGCCCGGTAGACCCGAACTAGTCCACATCCCTCTCCTCCATGGCAGGTATAGGGGACACCAAGTCAGTCTAGGTTTCAGTCTTTGTATCAGCTTAATTGACCCAACATGATCTTCCTCTTTTGTTTAATGAACAACAATCGATTCTCCAGCTCATTCTTGCATCGCTGGATTTTTTTTCCATGAATCGTTGAAAAAAAAAATCAATACTGTACCAACATCTGCAATAGCTTCAGGAGCAAGCAATGCATACAGTAAAATTCCACTACATCGACATATTCTTGGCTCTTTCATCTTGCAATCAAAACCGGGACATGTTGGGATTAGATACACGGTAATGCCTAATGTTGCCATCAGAAACCAACAGATCGAAGCACCTACTAGCTTGATCAGTCTTGATCAATCCAGGAGTGTTCCTAACAATGGAATTACACATGTCAGAAGATAGGTCTACAAAGTGAAAATGTTTTCAAGACTGATTTTATTTAATAAGTGATCAGGTTGGCTTCATAACTGCAAACAATATTTTTATTTAACAATGAAATGTTCCTGCCATGAAATTAGACACGTATGAAATCTCTTTCCAATAATAAACAGCTTCTGAAGTCTGATTTCCCTAAAGTATGTTTTTTCTTTTGCCTTGTGGCAAAGATATAAAAATTGTATTTTATCAGAATATTAAAATTGTGTTATACACGTACATGTTATGTTGGCCTGCAGTAGAGATGGGCAGCAGTGTATAGGGACAAAACAGTAGGTCATTCTGCCCTAGCTACTGTGATACCTTATATGGTAAATATTTAATACAGATCACTACAGCATCAGCAGCCCTGTATCCCCAGAGGTGTGAGTACCTTGCCAATGTTGGCGGATGAGTTTCCCATCATGTCTATACAACCCCATACAACTTGGACCAATAGGTATGAATAATTCTTTTTTCCGCCTACGGCCTGTTAAACTTGTGCTCTACCTAGTTTGGTACAGTTCAACCAACGGGATCTAGTACAACATGCAGCCAGGGCCTGTACAGAACGGTTTCTTTAATGTTTTTAATTAAAAAGTTAAATTCCTTTTCTATAGGGTACTGTACATGTTGTCTTGGGGAGATATTTATCTCCACTTTAATTTACAAGGCTCAGGCTCATTCAACTTAAAAGGTTGACAATTTGAAACTGAAAGTAAAATTCTGTATAGAAAAACTTTTACCAAAATCTCGAAAAATAAACCTTCAAAGTAAGATCATTATCAATTCAATGAGTCGTAATCAAAATGTGCGAGGTTATCTTACATTACGGTAGAGTTATTAAGATGTAACACTGAAACAACGTATAACAAGAGGCCCATGGGCCTTAACGGTCACCTGATATATTTATACAGAGAGTTGATTTCGTTTTTAACATGAACAGAAATATTATTCAAAGTGACAAAAAACAATAAAACCACCTTATTCAATATCAAGCATACAGATTTCAGACTAAAAAGA
>NW_018405172.1:230310-239166 GCF_002113885.1 Mizuhopecten yessoensis
TTTTGTTGACCTTTGTCCATGGAAGGTCCCTGCAAAATTTCATTGCAATTGGTTCAGGGGTTTTGGAAATTTTTTATATAGAAATTTTAGTCAATTTGACCCCTTTTGGCCCCGCCCCTCAGGCCCCTGGGGGCGTAGGACTAAACCGGCAACTATTTTTGTTGACCTTTGTCCATGGAAGGTCCCTGCAAAATTTCATTGAAATTGGTTCAGGGGTTTTGGAGAAGAAGTCGAAAATGTAAATTGTTTACAGACGCACGACGGACGACGGACGACGACGGACAAAAGGCGATCGCAATAGGTCACTTGAGACTTTGTCTCAGGTGACCTAAAAATGGTGTCATTCCCACCATAGTAACACCATTCTACAATAACCGCTTGGATAGTAAAGTGTGAACTTTTCCACATAAAATTTATTTATTTAAGTTTCACTCAGAAATAAGGATGTGTACATTTGATTTGTGCGTAGAGCTTGGAGTGATAATCTGAAAACATTTACTGGTTATAGAACTAGAGATTCCACTGGCCATGGACTAACATGTCTACATCTGTGTTTACACGAAAACAGTCCTCAGTTCATTGGCACACGTTTTGACAGCCTGTCTGGAGCTCAGTGTTGTGAAATGAGTCACTTGCATTTTCACCCCTGAGTCCCCCCATATCCAGAGAATCAAAACTCCCTATCCAAGAGGATCTGTAAGTGGAATTCCAGGAATCACTTCCATATGTGTGACAACGACCTACAGATTCTATCACAGAACCTAGGCAGCAAAACATTTGTCACTCTCTGCTTGTTTTATGGACATTTAGAAAACTATTTTTAAAGGTTTCCAATTTATTTCAGGCATTCCTGTTCCCAGATTTGAAGCGGTAATGAAGTCATCGGTACAACCCAAGCCTAAAGTCCTAAATTAACCGAACTAAACTTAGTATATGGAGCTTAGTGCAAAGTGTGAAATATTTATGTCTTTTTTCATTTTCTTGTGGAGTTTTGCACCCTAAACCACTAACCAGCGATAATGAGGAAGAAGAAAATATAATGATTTAACACTGTCCTTTCTGCTATAACCTACAGACCAATGTTTTTCAGGATGCCTCTTTATCACTGCTTCCGTTGAAGTGTGCTCATTTTGTAGCTGATTATCACCAGAAGTAGTAGGAAGATAAGAGTGAAATATCAAAGCGACACTGCTAGTCTGGGTCTGGAGATGGACAGATTTATAGGCAGGAGAAAAACAAACCTGTGCTACCATATAATGGTAAATCATGACTTTAGGACCAGCATA
Organism: Mizuhopecten yessoensis; assembly: GCF_002113885.1. Lineage (NCBI taxonomy): Eukaryota > Metazoa > Mollusca > Bivalvia > Pectinida > Pectinidae > Mizuhopecten > Mizuhopecten yessoensis. Next base: position 231,597 of record NW_018405172.1, read on the forward strand.
ACAAGCATGAAATCAAAAGTTCTCAACTGGGTCATTAGGTGTTGATGTAACGGAACCACACACATACTTTCTCCCCTCCCTAGGAAAAGAGTTCCCTTGATACCATGGAGAGAGATTTATGATCCTTTCATCCCTCCAGACGATGGTAAATTCCAATTTGGGTAACAAGCTGAGGAGTCAAACTTATATGTTTTCTCCTCCTATGATAGGAGAGCTCTCTTTGTAGAATGGTCTGGAGGTGTCATCCTTTCATCCCCCTCAACATGACATCCGGATTTAGGTGTCAACACACTTTCTATCTTAATATAACATGTCTTTGCAGAAGGTACATGCCAAGAGTACAACATTAGTATGTATAACAAGTTTTTTTAGGTTTTCTAGTCCGTACTCCGACCATGGTGTGCAGACAAGACACCCTCCCCCAGTAGAACTCCCTTTGTAAGAGAAAAAGGAGGTGTGATATATCCTCCCATATGCAAAGATGAGACCATTCCAAATACCTTATAGCCTATTCTACCAATTATGTGGCGACATGAATATAACTTTAATGAAAAGTTTGTTTTCGCCAGGAAGAAGGAAAAAACGATCACATAGAACAATAGCCTTGATTGTGTATCATTACCAACACAGAATGATCACATAGAACTATAGCCTTGATTGTGTATCATTACCAACACAGAATGATCGCATAGAACTATAGCCTTGATTGTGTATCATTACCAACACAGAATGATCGCATAGAACTATAGCCTTGATTGTGTATCATTACCAACAAGGAATGATCACAGAGAACTATAGCCTTGATTGTGTATCATTAGCAACACAGAATGATCACAGAGAACTATAGCCTTGATTGGTATCATTACCAACACAGAATGATCACAGAGAACTATAGCCTTGATTGGGATCATTAACAACACAGAATGATCACAGAGAACTATAGCCTTGATTGTGTATCATCACCAACACAGAATGATCACAGAGAACTATAGCCTTGATTGTGTATCATCACCAACACAGAATGATCACAGAGAACTATAGCCTTGATTGGTATCATTACCAACACAGAATGATCACAGAGAACTACACCCTTGATTGTGTATCATTACCAACACAGAATGATCACAGCGAACTATAGCCTTGATTGTGTATCATCACCAACACAGAATGATCACAGAGAACTATAGCCTTGATTGGTATCATTACCAACACAGAATGATCACAGAGAACTACACCCTTGATTGTGTATCATTACCAACACAGAATGATCGCATAGAACTATAGCCTTGATTGTGTATCATTACCAACACAGAAAGATCACATAGAACTATAGCCTTGATTGTGTATCCTTCCCAACCCAGAATGATCACAGAGAACTACAGCCTTGATTGTGTAACATTACCAACACAGAATGATCACAGAGAACTACACCCTTGATTGTGTATCATTACCAACACAGAATGATCAGAGAGAACTATAGCCTTGATTGTGTATCATTACCAACAAGGAATGATCACAGAGAACTATAGCCTTGATTGTGTATCATCACCAACACAGAATGATCACAGAGAACTATAGCCTTGATTGGTATCATTACCAACACAGAATGATCACAGAGAACTATAGCCTTGATTGGGATCGTTACCTACACGGAATGATCACAGAGAACTATAGCCTTGATTGTGTATCATCACCAACACAGAATGATCACAGAGAACTATAGCCTTGATTGTGTATCATCACCAACACAGAATGATCACAGAGAACTATAGCCTTGATTGTGTATCATCACCAACACAGAATGATCACAGAGAACTATAGCCTTGATTGTGTATCATTACCAACACAGAATGATCACAGAGGACTATAGCCTTGATTGTGTATCATTACCAACACAACACTTTAAGTGCAACATTATTAGCAGCATGTCCCTGTTTGACAAATTAAAACTCATAAATCAAATGAAGTCAAAATATAACTAATCAGTCTTCACTGCAAAAAACATTGTCCTTGGAACTAATTCTATTTAAAGAATCAAATCAAAGAAAATAGAACAATTAAAAATTATGCGTAAATCATTTTAATTAAAACAAATTAACATTTAAATCTTTCGAATGTAACAAATCTATAGATAGGATATTAATCTCTTTTTTCAAATATGGAGGAATATGTAAAGGTCAGGCACTGTAGAGGTAAAACCAAGATGGCACAGAGTCCAAACAATGGCATTAAAGTTACACCAGTCCAACAGGGAGACTCAAAGGGGTCAAGGGCAGCCCCCATGATGTCCCAAGGGAGAGTGATAGTTACAGTAGACCAACAGGAGACTCAAAGGGGTCAAGGGCACCCCCCATGATGTCCAAAGGGAGAGTGATAGTTACAGTAGACCAACAGGGAGACTCAAAGGGGACAAGGGCAGCCCCCATGATATCCAAAGGGAGGGGGATAGTTACAGTAGACCAACAGGTAGACTCAAAGGGGTCAAGGGCAGCCCCTATGATGTCCAAAGGGAGGGTGATCGTTTCAGTAGACCAACAGGAGACTCAAAGGGGTCAAGGGTAGCCCCCATGATGTCCAAAGGGAGGGTGATAGTTACAATAGACCAACAGGAGACTCAAAGGGGTCAAGGGCAGCCGCCATGATATCCAAAGGGAGGGTGATAGTTACAGTAGACCAACAGGTAGACTCAAAGGGGTCAAGGGTAGCCCCTATGATGTCCAAAGGGAGGGTGATCGTTACAGTAGACCAACAGGAGACTCAAAGGGGTCAAGGGCAGCCCCCATGATTTCCAAAGGGAGGGTGATAGTTACAGTATACCAACAGGGAGACTCAAAGGGGTCAAGGGCAGCCCCCATGATGTCCAAAGGGAGGGTGATAGTTACAGTAGACCAATAGGGACACATCTGCAGAACATCACCAGTTTCTAAATTAAGAACCTTTCATGAATGAATTCCTGTTCCAGTTATCAATATTTCATTAACAGTATAATTTCAATTCACGAGAGAAAAAAAAATGTGAAAAACTTGTTAGAGGATTGATGTGTTTGAATTTCAACAAAAATAATCCTGAATCTCTCAAATAATTCTCAACATTTATATTTTAAAAATCAGTATTTGTGTATGTAACTATCAGATAAATTTCTTACGTCATAAAAAGTTGCTAGAAGTCATTTACTTAACTTGGTCAAAAAGTGATGAGAGTGTTCAGACCTTCACATAGAACCGTTCATGGATAATTGTAATGATGTCAAGGACAAGCCCCATATTGTCAGGTTCCATCCCCTTTCGGCACCGACACATTAAGGAATTAGGCTTGGGACACTTGCACCATTATAATATATTGCATGTAACTGCATTTTGTTCCACAGCCATCCTTAATTGACTTAGCTTCTAAAATGAATGGTGAGTATTACATAATTAGCGTGGTCCTTGGATGCGGCGAAGGGGAAACATTTTACAGTAATGAGTTCGCCCATTGTTCAGATAATAAGGGCATGTGTAGCTCTAATTAAAATGTGGCAATTTTTCAAGTCATTCCTTGCAACCTACTTTTCCCCCAATCCCCTGTAATTTTTGCGACAGGAAGCCATGCTACCAGTAACATGACTTGTAACAAGCCGGAATTCTAATAAAAGATTAAGTGAAATTTGCATGATTCAGTGTTGTAAGTCTTCCATGCATATGAAGCATGTTACAACGTGGCTTCCTTTATGGCGACTAGCACAAGTTGGCCCTCTGACATGAAGATCTACATATTTAATTCTTTCCCCCCCCNAGACCTACAAATTAATTCTTTTTAATTCCTATCCTCCTGCGAAGTCCTACAGCTTGTGTGATCACTGATTAATCAGCAGTATTTGGGTGTGTTGAAATGTTTATGACTTTAATTTTATGGCAAATTTTTAATCTTTGTTAGAAACATGGACTGATATGCAGTTTTGTGACCAATCAATGACAAATCAATTCAACAAATTTCAAAAGAAAGACCATACACCAATCAAACGGATTCTCAACTGACCAATCAGATTTCAGAAATGGCCAAAATGCTGGGTTACAGACCTTGCACTCTTCGGTCCTACAGACTGGTCCTTGTATGATGAGCTGGCAGTGATGGCGCCGTCTGGGATCCGCCAGGACTCCATTCCAAGGGCATTGGAACATTTTACTGAAAAACACAAATGATGAAAGAAATTATACACAAATTGAAAAACACGCAAGAAATATTTCATATCATACACAGAGCCCATTTACCTAAGAAAAATAATGTGCAAAGATAATGATGACACTTAAATTATGTAAACTACACGGTTGATTCCACAGCTACTAACCAAGGCCCAGAAGGAAGACCGAGTCAAACAGCTGACGGCTATTTAATTAATCGAGTACTATTTGTACCTGTATCAGTTTATTGTAAGCCTATCTGTCAGCAATGAAAAACATCACTTTTTCATTCAGTTAACTAAGTTTTGGGACAGGAAGACACCAGAAAAATGACTGAACAGGTTTTAGCATCTTCTTTAAAATAACAGCATGTCCACTGATTGCTTTCATTCTGTGATGTCTTCTGATAAAGACCGGTATAAGTCAGAACACCAAAGGGAGGGAAATAGAGGGGAAAACTTAGAAGACTGGGATGGAGGAGAACCTAGTGGTCTGAGAGCAATGTATAAACAGATAAACATGGACACCTAACATTTGGCTATGTCTGCTAAACATCTCCCAGATCTATTGAAAGAGACCAGCTGGCATGTTATACCATATTACGATGACAACTTATATCTACCTACAGACCTTCTAACGATTACATGTCTAGATGTAGATTGCAGTGCTTTCTATCTTCCCAAAACAGTAAATTTTAAAACACTACTTCAGAATTCCTTTCGGATAAATAATGTGTTACACAGTAGATAAACTACGTGTAGAAATCTGGTGTTATCTAGGTCTGGAACACTAACAAATTTGTCTGTTTAATGTCAGACAGACATTAACTGGAGGAATATTTTATGTCCCGATTTTCTGTGTGAGATGATGTGGGAGTGAGGGGGTGGAGAGTCTGATTTAAAGAGGGAAGGGGGGAGAGTGATGAAGGGAAGGAAGAGAGTACTTGAAGGAAGGAAGAGAGTGGTGGACAAAAGGGCTGAGAAGGAGAGAGAGTGCAAGAGATAAGGAAGGCAAAGTGTGGAAGGGAAACAGGAAGAGTGCTGGAAGGAAGGAAGACAGCGGTGCACGAAAGAGGGCAAACAAGAAGGGAAAGTGCAAGAGGGAAGGAGGGCAGAGTGTGGGAGGAAAAGAGGGAGAGTGCTGGAAGAAAGGAGTGGAATGGCAGGAGGGAAGGTGGAGAATGTGTGGGAGTGAGAAAGACAGAGGATATTGTGGAGAGGAAACTTCAAACTTGTTCCAAACTTTTTCCTGTTATTTTTTTTGGTCATCATTATATGATCTTAATCAGCTTTATTGTAACTGAGAAATAAACAAACTAAAATTAAAAGCCAATACCACAGAGTAAAGGTAAGAAAGTGACAAAATATCACTCCTTTTTCCCCCTTTATTGTCAGCAGTTTATCAAACTGTATCCAAGCTGACAGATCGGTTGCTGAGGAGATCTCGACTACTTGGGTACCAGCCTTTGGTATGAGCAGCTGTTCACTTGGTGTAGAACATGTTCTCAGTACACCGTAGATAGTTTGATGTAAGCTGTCTCTAGGTAGTACAGATTATATCACAAAACACATAATATGTTGTGTATCTCAAAATTCCTCAAGCATCATCTGCACTTGATGGGATGAAATCACGATCTCAAATACTGAAACAGCCATCTACAGTTATTCCTTGTCAATCTCAACAGGAAGTAAATCTTTGGAATTAATTCCCACAAGATATGTGTCTAACCCTAAGCCCTCTTTGCAGCCCAGTTTGAATTGAAGCGTTGATACCTGGGGAAGATTTGACATGTTTCAAGTTTTTCATAAAACCTATGTAACTCAAATGCCATTAATGATATGGAAATAACAGTTTAGTACACAGATTAAGTATGAATCCTCAGTCCTGTAAGGTCTGTTGAATCCTCAGTCCTGTAAGGTCTGTTGAATCCTCAGTCCTGTAAGGTCTGTTGAATCCTCAGTCCTGTAAGGTCTGTTGAATCCTAAGTCCTAGGACCTGGACTAATGAGATCTATAGAGTACACTAGTAGAGAAGTGGTGAGTGTGGACGGTCTATATCAGAGAGATGGAACTAATCAGTGACATGACATTGTTGCTCAGTAACAGTAATGGCACCCTTAGTTTTTGTGTCACTTCCTGTTGATATCTTTGGGTATCAAATTTGACTAAGGACTTTATTATTGTACATTGACTAGATGTTTTTTTCCACAACAGTATTTTGGAATTATTATCCACTTCCCCTATATTCATGTATTTGGTCTGAAGTTTTATACACAAATCAAGATTCCTACACAAATCCATTATTATCAGAATATTCTTAAGGAAATATGTGTCCTTACCCATTACATGTTTGATGATCCATGTTAAAGAGTTGTCTCCCTTAAATACTTTTAATCAGCCTTACCTACAGTGACGAATAGCTAGAGTAATCTTATCTAAACTGCCCCAATACTACTGATGTATCTGTAACCGTTCAACCGCCATCATTGAAGTTAATTTTCCATTCAAATTAGATATCTTAATGGTTTTCTTTCTGAAAGTGTTTTGAAAAAGGAGATAAATATCACCTGAAAATAATACATTTATCCTTAAATCTGTCTTGCTGGAATATGACCATGTAAAGCCTAACCTGATACAAAAGCTAATGTTTGGTGACCGTTTTATTGTTCTGATAGAAAAACTAATGTTTGGTGACAGTTTTATTGTTCTGATAGAAAAACTAATGTTTGGTGACCGTTTTATTGTTCTGATAGAAAAACCAATGTTTGGTGACCGTTTTATTGTTTTTTTACTGCCTGCCTTTATCATTGGTTTGGTGCTCACATTTACAATCCAAATTGAGCTGTTGAAGTTGAAATTACCAGAATTTGCTGAAAGATCAAATTAACCAAAATAGTCATTGGTGAACATTTCTTAACTCTAATACATTATTAGCTAAAATGCTGGAATAGTGCAAAAATGGCCAAACATCAATTATAAGATCAAAGAAAATAGTAGTTTCCTGTATTTTTCAATGGTCACTAATTCCGTTTTTTTAACCGTATACTTTCACGGCTGCAGCAGCCTAATTGCAATGAGTTACACTCTACAGCAGGACTAGGTTTTCTTGTTGCAAGGAAGCACTGCGATGTCATCTCAGGGAGATAACCGATGGGGCACAGTTCACCTAACACAAGGACATGGTTCTACCAATACTTGGGTACAGTCAGAGAGGACTACCAATACATGTACTGGGGTACAGTCAGAGAGGACTACCAATACTGGGGTACAGTCAGAGAGGACTACCAATACTGGGGTATAGTCAGAGAGGACTACCAATACTGGGGTACAGTCAGGGAGGACTGCCAATACTGGGGTACAGTCAGAGAGGACTACCAATACTGGGGTACAGTCAGGGAGGACTGCCAATAC
>NW_018405172.1:244217-323203 GCF_002113885.1 Mizuhopecten yessoensis
AGTCAGAGAGGACTACCAATACTGGGGTACAGTCAGAGAGGACTACCAATACTGGGGTACAGTCAGAGAGGACTACCAATACTGGGGTACAGTCACAGAGGACTACCAATACTGGGGTACAGTAAGAGAGGACTACCAATACTGGGGTACAGTCAGGGAGGACTACCAATACTGGGATACAGTCACAGAGAAAAATACAAATGTCAGAAACTTAATATGATAGTTTGGTACATTGTGTTTGAAACATTCAGGATCAATACTTTTTGTACAGTTATGTCAGAACATACGATACTTAAATGGGGGAAAGTTCATTATTACTGTAATTCTGTAAAATGTACTTCAGCTGTTTCCATTTCTCATTTCATTTTCAGATCACATCACAGGTATTGTTGACAAACGAGGGAGGTATCTGTAAATAATCATTACAGAAATAGTGTAATGATACCAAAACACCCATATACCACAATCAGACCAAATCTTAAGTACACATTGCTGCTCTGGAGTTCTAGTTTGTGTTTTAAATGTCTAAAAAAAAAATATGACTAATTAATAAGAATCAACATAAAACATATTGACTAATGGTTTGTCACATAAAATCATCGACTGATTGTTTGTCATTTAACATCATCAACCGACAGTCTTAACTTGGTCCTTTAAATATCCACAGATTCTTATCTTAAAACAGTTTCACTGTACCACTATTAGTCACAAGTTATGAAATGGTTTGTCTACTAATTAAGGCCTAAGTGGTAGTCCCATGGGATTACTGAGAACAACTTCCTAAAAAAGTATGAAAATGGAGGGTTATAGGACATTTAACAAACGGAAATTGTCATTATTTTTTTAATTTTGTATCGACCATAAAAAGGGACATGTTGTATTGGGGACAGCAAAAATACCCATATTTATCATGACAGGCGTGTCAGCCATTTTGGATTTTTGTACATGATTCAGAAAGACGCATAACAAACTACGGATCATTGACCTTGTAAAGTAACACACAGCCACTCCATAATCTCCAGAAAATTGAAATCACTCATTTGATAAAAATCTACATGCAATTTTACGATTTATCACTCTCTGCCCTCCAGGTGTTACTCAAGGAACAGTTTTCACAAACTTAAAATCCACCTGATATTGAACAACTTAATGATCCCAACATGACTATCTGTAGGGAGAGAAAGTTAAACTGAGAGTTTTAACGATGACCAGTGCTTAATTCACACAGGCTTTTTATCCCCTTTACCTTTAACAAAATGAGCCATTTCCCTTCCTGACAGGACTAGTAGCCATTTCCCTTCCTGACAGGACTATAGTAGCCATTTCCCTTCCTGACAGGACTAGTAGCCATTTCCCTTTCTGACAGGACTATAGTAGCCATTTCCCTTCCTGACAAGACTAGTAGCCATTTCCCTTCCTGACAGGACTAGTAGCCATTTCCCTTTCTGACAGGACTAGTAGCCATTTCCCTTTCTGTCAGGACTAGTAGCCATTTGAACTGTTGACAGCCGTGACGGCCTCTGATCTAGAGCCTGGATGTGAAGTGTGCAACAAAAACCACAAACAGCCCAAACTGATTCACAGGTGATTGGTATTTGTGGAAAACCTTTAAATCGTTTTATGTCCCTAATCATTTGAACCATTTCTAATGAATGGAAATGATGTATAAAAGAGATTGATTTTTTTATGTATATATGTTACAATATACGTGTACCTGACCAACAGTTTGTAATTCTTTTGTTCTGTGGTAATGACCGATTCCTCTCGGCTGACACTGGGAAGTCGTTGTATATTTTTGCCATTAGTATACAATGGTTGTTATTATGGCTGCTTATATTAGTATTTTACTATACATAGTATCTCTGCTGTGATGGCGGGTTTGATGGTGGAGAGCAGACATTTCCTGATGAGTGAGGATCGTCTGTATACAGATGGCAACCAGTTAATTATGTGACTGAAACAATATTTCACATATCTTAAACATTGAGATCATTTTAAACTTTCTGTAAAATATCAGATATACTTTGTTAAAATGTTGTACTAAAATATGATAATGGATATAACTAAAGACCCATGCAATGTTGAATTATAAAATAGTGAACTATCCGGTTTTTTCTTTTTGTTGCTTTGTTTCCATGTCTCTGTAACATACCGACAACAGGAGATAAAAGTTTAAACAATATAGTCGGGTGTCATTTATAATGTCAAATGGTGTAAAATCTAACACGCACAATAAAGGATCAGAAAGGATTGACCTGATTGTGGTCAAACCACCCTAGGGCATATCATCTGTTCACTGTGGTAGTGGACGTTTGACCAATGGTCAGATACAATCTAATACTGATAATCATACTGATCACTAATTCATCCTTTTGAAGTCCTCTGACCACTCCCACATGGTGGTCAGGTAAGTCCCTTTGTTGTCCATTGTTTGACCACTTGAGTAGGACAAGTATTAGTAATGGGTGATTGGTGAGAAATACACTATGGTGCTGAGGACCAGTGGGCCTGGGTGTAGGGCTAACTCACTGTCATTCCTGGGGATTTATGGAGTTTTTGGCCCTGGTCAAACATGGGCAGTTATGGTCATTCCAGGTCAAGCTTCTAATGGGTCAGTAGGAGTAAATTACTGCTTAACACCTTTTCTGCTTTCCTGTGGGTTTTTTTTATATGAAATATGTATAAAATATAATAAACCATGTCTTAATTTTCTTTGCAACGCCTCGACTATTCTATAAATTTGAACACAAGATTTGCTGGGGTCTTTAAGTATGGTTTATTATCATGGATGTTTTTTGTTCTCCCTGAAAGTTGAAATGAAGACAATCATTCTTTACCATGTTTCCAATGGAAGCCCTGGAAATGAGATGGTGGTGATGTGCTGATTGTGTGTCCAGTATTGGCTCAACTGACATTAATATGATAATGAATATTTGTTTATTCTCCCTTCTGGCTGACCACTATATGTAGGTATCAATAAAACCTATAAATGATATCTGCCCTTTGTTTTTAATTTGTTGGACATTCACAAATACAGAAAATTGAAAATTCAAGACAACAGCTTTGACAAGCAATAAAGATTTTCCAGACAAAATAATCAAATTTTCTATTTAAGCATCTGAAGTCCAACTTCCTCAGGACAAAGACATTATAATATGGAGTCAAACAATATTCCATGTCAGACCTGAGGATTCAGTTCTGTAAGACTAAAGACATCAAGCTTGAAGACAGTCCACTGTAGTTAGGATCATCTACTTAGATTACAGACAGTCCACTGTCGCTAGGATCATCTACTTAGATTACAGACAGTCTACTGTAGCTAGGATCATCTACTTAGATTACAGACACTCCACTGTAGCTAGGATCATCTACTTAGATTACAGACAGTCCACTGTAGTTAGGATCATCTACTTAGATTACAGACAGTCCACTGTAGTTAGGATCATCTACTTAGATTACAGACAGTCCACTGTAGTTAGGATCATCTACTTAGATTACAGACAGTCCACTGTAGTTAGGATCATCTACTTAGATTACAGACAGTCCACTGTAGTTAGGATCATCTACTTAGATTACAGACAGTCCACTGTAGTTAGGATCATCTACTTAGATTACAGACAGTCCACTGTAGTTAGGATCATCTACTTAGATTACAGACAGTCCACTGTAGTTAGGATCATCTACTTAGATTACAGACAGTCCACTGTAGTTAGGATCATCTACTTAGATTACAGACAGTCCACTGTAGTTAGGATCATCTACTTAGATTACAGACAGTCCACTGTAGTTAGGATCATCTACTTAGATTACAGACAGTCCACTGTAGTTAGGATCATCTACTTAGATTACAGACAGTCCACTGTAGTTAGGATCATCTACTTAGATTACAGACAGTCCACTGTAGTTAGGATCATCTACTTAGATTACAGACAGTCCACTGTAGTTAGGATCATCTACTTAGATTACAGACAGTCCACTGTAGTTAGGATCATCTACTTAGATTACAGACAGTCCACTGTAGTTAGGATCATCTACTTAGATTACAGACAGTCCACTGTAGTTAGGATCATCTACTTAGATTACAGACAGTCCACTGCAGTTAGGATCATCTACTTAGATTACAGACAGTCCACTGTAGTTAGGATCATCTACTTAGATTACAGACAGTCCACTGCAGCATATAAGGATCGTCTACTTAGATTACAGACAGTCCACTGCAGCATATAAGGATCATCATCTTGGCTTACAGTCAGTTTTACTATAGCCTAATGGATCATTGTTCGAATCATCAGCTTTTATTACAGAAAAGATAGCTACCTAAGCTTTTATTGTCAGCTTATAGACTACTATAATAACATCATTTTTGCACTCTCAAGCATTATTAGTTTCAACCAACATGCTTAAATTTTGATATATGTAACTTGTTTTTTCAATTTAGGTGATTATTTCTTGAAATTCCATCCACACTGTTGGCAATTGCAAGTACAGGGCACTCCGAGTAGTACTTGTCATTGTTTGGTCATCTCTCAAGTTTCTTTTGAAATTCAATAGTGCATCGAAGCTGTCAAAGTAAATGTACATGTCTGTTGTGTCCCGGCGAGGATATTGTATCCGAGACTCATCGTAGATAACGTCATTGTCATTGTATCTCTTCTACACACTCACATTATTGATCTTGAATGACACACACAAAAAAGAACAAATTTGTGACAAAACTGTAGTAGTGAAAAATTGACCAACGACCCACAATTCCTTTGTGTGAATTTAAACGCCATTTAACAATGGTCGCTTGTCAGGCATGGAGCTGACACAATTAACCAAAAGACAACCAATCAGGATGGTACGTGTAAAGGTCATGACCTCCTCTGTCAGCACGGTCACACTTTTGTCTGATGATTTTTTCTTAACTTCAAACGATATTAATTATTCAGAGGTTTTTTCTTCTTCTACAGAGATAATTGTAAAGGGCCCCACTCTCTGGACAGAACGTGAGCCACGCTCACACTTAATGAAGTGGTCGGAGAGCTTACAGGTTAAGCCATGATGTGGAGAATTGATTATTATTAAGCTTGTTTAATTGTTAATTTTCATTTAGAAAAATTGATATGCTTGTAGTTTTTACAATGCAATATCACGCTTATTTACCCAAACAAATAGAGCGTGGTCTCACAGGCGTTTAAAACCGACAGGATGCGAGGATTGCACTAAGAGTGAACATTGTTCGTGATTTTGCCTACGGCTTTATCCATTCACTGTCCAATCTGCTCTGTGAACATTAGTTAATTCATCAAATGCTAAAAATAAGAGTTAAATACCTTATTCCTAACATGCCATTTTTTACCAGATGGCATAGCTGTTAAAAACTTAAATCAAATTAGAAAGATAATTGAAATATATTACAGGTTTCATTATCCTTAAACTCCTAAAAATATAATGTAAAAACAAAATCACATGTTCAAGTCTTAAAAAGAGCACTGAAAAAAAAAAGTTTTTCTGGATTGTAAACATTTTCTTGAATATAAAAAGTTGTAACATATATCATACCTTTAATGCCATTAAACACATATTCTGTGACTACAAAGTTTAAATATTTGACACTTAGTTCATAACAGTATTGACAATTGTCAAATAATTCTTCAAATTGGCCACCGGGCACAATACATCATCTAATCATGATAGAATGTAAAATCTAACATTTAAAACCGTTCTGCGTCCTGGAAACCACAGAGAATATCGTGATAACAGACCCTTGTGTTGCAGTCCCGATTGTATCAGCCTCACCATGGTATCCCTATGTAAATTTTCAGATAATGGATACATGTTTATTCATTTCCTGTTGTTCTATCTGAGAATCGTCAGTTTTATCCTGGTGAAAAATCAGACTTTCTAGTACAAGTTATGTACAAACCATCTGTATGCTGACCTGGCACTGCTGAACGGCGGCCATGTTGGTTACACTAAGACATGTTTAACAGTAAACCGAATACTGTACTTATAAAGTGGCTTTTTTTACCTTGAAACGTTTTGGTAATAAACATCATTTAGTCTATCTGATGTCTTTAAATGAAAAAAAAATGAAGAAATGGGGGGGGGGGGTATAAAATGCAGTGTCAGCACATTTTGAATCATTAAACTGTGTTATTTTCAATATCTTTGCTTAAAAACAATAAAAATCACAACCATTTGGTACAAAAATACAAAATGACAGCTTTACTATCACCTGACTTGGTTTTTAATCATATTACCGGATTCACTATAACAGCAAGTGAAATTCCTCAATATGTAGAAGGTAACAGAAAGGAAAATTCTGATCACAAAACACTTTGCCAAATCATCAAAATCCACTTGATGGCCGAAGCTCTCTGGTGATAAGACTATAATTGCCGAAACGTTGAGGAGCCGATAACAATGGCCGATGTCGAGTAACCGTGGAGCCATCACCACAAAAACTATCACCACCATCTTGGAAATTAATCATGAACTTCAGCGCGAGAGTTGTACGGCTCATTTAGAAGAGTGGAGATTTCACATCATACAACGCTCCTTGTAGCAGAGTGTAGATTCCATAGATAGTCCGAAGCAGATTTATTTCTTGTGGCTCCAAGGATAAAAAAAATATTTTTACAATTTAGATATCCATCAAGGATCTTCTATCATTTACTGTCAGTGATGGGGGTGCTTCACTGATAAATTCATTAGAACAGTCATCGAATGGACATTTTCTTTTTCATTCTGGCGTCTTTTGGTTATCATTTGTTATCTTTTAAACTGTTTTTACTTCATTTACATGTTGTGGAAATGTTGTTATATTAAAATGGTTGTAATAAGCTGGGAACAATACTTTCTGTATAAAATTGAATAAGACAGGAGTGGGAGACAATATTCCAATTATGAATTAATTAACTCTAAACTGATATGACACACCTTGAAAGTTTATCTATATAACTGTAGATAAATCTTCCTTTTCACACTGGTGATATTTGAAGGGGAGAAACATTAGTTGTGTGGCAGCCTGTGTCCTCTGTATACATATATCTGTGTCCTCTGTATACGTATCTCTGTGTCCTCTGTATACATATGTCTGTGTCCTCTGTATCCATATATCTGTGTCCTCTGTATTCATATTTCTGTGTCCTCTGGATTCATATATCTGTGTCCTCTGTATTCATATTTCTGTGTCCTCTGGATTCATATATCTGTGTCCTCTGTAAACATATATCTGTGTCCTCTGTAAACATATATCTGTGTCCTCTGTATGCATATATCTGTGTCCTCTGTAAACATATATCTGTGTCCTCTGTAAACATATATCTGTGTCCTCTGTAAACATATATCTTTGTCCTCTGTATACATATGTCTGTGGCCTCTGTATACGTATATCTGTGTCCTCTGTATATATATATCTTTGTCCTCTGTATACATATACCTGTGTCCTCTGTATACATACATCTGTGTCCTCTGTATACGTATCTCTGTGTCCTCTGTATACATATATCTTTGTCCTCTGTATACATATATCTGTGTCCTCTGTATACATATACAATAAGTTTCTTACCACTTAACTTTAACACATCACTTAACAGAATTTCAGTTACTCTGTAACAGTAATCAAATTTATCAAATTTAAATAGCAAAATGATGAAAAAAACCTGGAGAGGTGAGATAAAAGATAGCAGGCTAGCAGCATCATCAGAGTTTATAGTTAAAACAGTTTATTATATCCTGTAGGCTTACTCGGCTGGAAGCACACACTAAAGTAGGCGATACCAGGGTGGAAGGGAGCAGCATTGTTTTTAAAACAAGAAAGGGGGGGGGGGGCATGAAATTGAATTTTTGTAGCATTCCTTTCCAACATTGTGGCTAGATCAGTTTGAAGATAAGAAGGAATCCATCCTATGCCTACCAGGGAAGGAACAGCACGTATTCTATAAGGAAGGCTGGCAGGAATAATTGTAGAGTCGGATGAAAAACAGAACACTCCCTAATTGTGTATGAATGTGTCAAGTGGTTAGTACTACATACATTTGAGGATCGAGAACACTCCAGAACCTCAACCTATTTCTGTGATACACTGGTGATACAATAAAACGCTTTCATTACCAAGATTCAGCAGAAAAGACCTCCTGCCAATTCCCCATGAGAAATCGCTGCAGACCTCAGGCGATCTTCCCTTCTTGATAATCAAATTTAAATTCTACCAAGAACATCTTTATTAACATGTTTCTTGTGCCTTTTGACAAGAACAGAATGGCTGCCTGACAATTACAATCCTACTATAAATAGATACGGAGAATGGGACACAGAAAACGACACAATCAATACACGTAGCTTTATCATTTTCAGAATTCTGACGTATTGTGAAATTCCATCATGAATTTCTCCCCTGCTTTGTTACCTTCAAAGTGTAACTCGTTCTATGAGGTCACGCCTTGCAGATTTAAGTGCAGACTCTAAAGTGTTTTTATCTGTCATTGCTAAACTACACTGACCAAGGAATCAAAGGTTTCAAACAGACAGATGTACCCATCAGATACATAGTAAATGTATAAACATACGCATTGACTGATTTGGAAAGCATGCCTTCAAAATACATAAAAAATGGATTTTAAAAGATTTGATTTGGATTGTTTATTTTGTTTTTAAGGACACATCCTTTCTAAGTCAGGAAACCATCCCGAAGATTTATGGCCTTTATCAAACATGTGATAATTTGTCAGCCAATCAGAAACCAGAGATGTGATCACACTGAGGGCCAAACCTTTTTCAAACAAACATTTTTTTGCTGATGGACAGCACAGCTTGATACGATCCTGTTCTAGGCCTTGTAGACATCCTGTGGAGAAATGAACTGTTGATACAGAGGAAAGTTCCCGATTTATAACCATACAAAAACAGACACTTAATGTCTAGTCAACTTTATATTAAGAATTCCTTGTCAAATCTGAATTTAAGCTCTGATGATATTAAACCTCTAATATTTTCTTGATTTCTGTACAGAACTCCAGAGGTAAAGTGTGATTGTTCGGATTCAAAATATCAAGATTTACTACCAAAATATAGAAAGAGAAATATGTATATCTGTACCGTATAATTAAAGTTTGTTAAGGAGACTCTCATAGAGAACCTTTTCCATAAGTTCCAGAATCCCCACAAGTGCCATACAGTGAAACAATTTTGGAAATGATGCTTTGACATTGTGTATGAGTGTAGAATATCAGAACCTATCCTCCTGTTGTACTCTCAGGATGACTGCAAGCATTCGTACCAAACCAATGAGTTGGGTATCGAAGAACTCATTATTACTACAGCAGAGCGTACTAATGACACCTACAGTCTGTGATCCCTCAACCAATGAAAGCTAACCCATACAATGTTCTCTCCTAATCAATGATAGAAGCAAACAAATTACTTTACCAATTTCCCGGAAAAAAATAATTCCTCATGAGTAAAAATGTGTAAACAAAGAACCTTGTTCATAACAGGACCTTTTCAAATTTAAATCTGGTAGAAACTTGCCCACTGGAACAAGGTGTAGATATTGAAATACTCCTGTGGTAGGTTGCGTTGATTTGGCCATCATAGAAAACCATATGAGGTGTGACAATCAGTATCTGCTTACCATTCCCCAGGGATCCAAGGCATCAACCCATATCTGAGTGTGAAATCCTCCCCCTTCTGACTAACTCACCCTGGACCCAGGGAATTAGGTGTGAATCCCAACCCTACTAAAATCACAAAGGTTAGGAAACATTCGTTTTATAGAGCGTTTATTAAACCCCTTTATATGAGTTCAGTCCATCCTCTTTATGAAATTCTTTACAAGTTCAGTCTACCCTCTTTTATCATCTCTCTAGGGATCCATCAGGTGCATCATGTTTACTCTTGATGAAGAGTAATAGTACAAGGCTGGTGCAGGGCCCCTTCTCATTTTACTCCACAAATCTTCCCAACAAGTTAGGGAGGGTCAGGCAGGAGCACAACTATACCAACATCTGTACCGAGCTTACTGGGGTAGCTTACTCCACACAACAACCAGGGTGTACTAGAGAAATTGTATGCAATAACACTTGATTGAAGGTTTATGTTCCAACTGTGGTAGGAGAGATATACATTACCTCTAACCCTTCCCTTCTGGAAATTAAGATTAAATACCATTTACTGTGAAAGTGCTATGGATAACTATGAATCCATTTCAGTAATAAATCAAAACACCATTCTGAGGATTTTTTGGACATTTTTGTTGTTGTCTGTTTTGGATGATTTTAAGGATATGAAGTGTGTCATTTTCACAAAGAAATGTATGGATGGAAGACATGACTGTGTAAATGTGACAAGAGGGAGGTTTTAGATCACACTAAAAGTGTTATCCCTACTGAAAACCCACATCTCCACCACCTCACAAACCAACAACTTATGTCACAGTTCTCCCTCCCCCAGGGACCACTTACTCAATAGGATGCTGTCACATTTACACTTTCCAATCAACTTTCCCCTACCCACACGTTCATTACATCCATACGTGTCCCGGAGGTGGGAGAATAACTCTTGAAGATGGCACTGGCTTCTCTGAACCTCTCTGCACAAGTACATACTACTGTAGGAGTTCTGTCCCTATACTACAACCTAAGAGGGGGTCTTCACAAGTAGGTTAATATATATATTACACTGGTGATTAGCTTCCCTTCCTATGTGCAGTTTGCCTTTGAAATTGGCTTTTTGAAATTTTGTGAAATTATTTTTGAAAATAGTTGTTCGGACACACCATTTACATAAAAATGTGTTTTTCTGTAAGGTTACACATTATTTACACAAAAATCCTACAAAGACACACCATTCACACAAAAATACCTTGTAACCATTCACACAAAAATACCTTGTCTATAACGGGCACATTATTTACACCAATAATCCTACAAAGACACATCATTCACACAAAAATACCTTGTCTATAAGGGACACACTATTTACACGAAAATCCTAAAAAAGACGCACAATTCACACAAAAATACCTTGTCTATAACGGGCACATTATTTACACCAATAATCCTACAAAGACACATCATTCACACAAAAATACCTTGTCTATAAGGGGCACACTATTTAAACGAAAATCCTACAAAGACACACCATTCACACAAAAATACCTTGTCTATAAGGGACACACTATTTACACGAAAATAGTTTTGTTCTGGCTTTAACAGGTCACGGTTAAAACAGCTAAGGGGCAGAAGGAGAGTGTAAGGTATAACAAACCCTGTGATATCAGTGGAGGAAGGGGAGGAGAGGGTGAGGTATAACAAACCCTGTGACATCAGCGGAGGAAGGGGAGGAGAGTGTGAGGTATACCAAACCCTGTGATATCAGTGGAGGAAGAGGAGGAGAGTATGAGGTATAACAAACCCTGTGATATCAGGGGAGGAAGGGGAGGAGAGTGTGAGGGATAACAAACCCTGTGACATCAGTGGAGGAAGGGGAGGAGAGTGTGAGGTATAACAAACCCTATGACATCAGTGGAGGAAGGGGAGGAGAGTATGAGGTATAACAAACCCTGTGATATCAGTGGAGGAAGGGGAGGAGAATGTGAGGTATAACAAACCCTATGATATCACTGGAGGAAGGGGAGGAGAGTGTGAGTTATAACAAACCCTGTGATATCAGTGGAGGAAGAGGAGGAGAGGGTGAGGTATAACAAACCCTGTGACATCAGTGGAGGAAGGGGAGGAGAGTGTGATGTATAACAAACCCTATGATATCAGTGGAGGGAGGGGAGGAGAGGGTGAGGTATAACAAACCCTATGATATCAGTGATATCAGTGGAGGAAGGGGAGGAGAGCGTGAGGCATAACAAACCCTATGATATCAGTGGAGGACGGGGAGGAGAGTGTGAGGTATAACAAACCGTATGATATCAGTGGAGGAAGGGGAGGAGAGGGTGAGGTATAACAAACCCTGTGACATCAGTGGAGGAAGGGGAGGAGAGTATGAGGTATAACCAACCCTGTGATATCAGTGGAGGAAGGGGAAGAGAGTGTGAGGTATAATAAACCCTGTGATATCAGTGGAGGAAGGGGGGGAGAGTGTGAGGTATAACAAACCCTATGACATCAGTGGAGGAAGAGGAGGAGAGTATGAGGTATAACAAACCCTGTGATATCAGGGGAGGAAGGGGAGGAGAGTGTGAGGTATATCAAACCCTATGATATCAGTGGAGGAAGAGGAGGAGAGTTTGAGGTATAACAAACCCTGTGATATAAGTGGAGGAAGGGGAGGAGAGTGTGAGGTATAGCAAACCCTGTGATATCAGTGGAGGAAGGGGAGGAGGGTGTGAGGTATAATAAACCCTGTGATATCAGTGGAGGAAGGGGAAGAGAGTGTGAGGTATAATAAACCCTGTGATATCAGTGGAGGAAGGGGAGCAGAGTGTGAGGTATAACAAACCCTGTGATAGGAGGAGAGAGAGAGGTATAACAAACCCTGTGATATCAGTGTAGGAATGGGAGGAGAGTGTGAGGTATAACAAACCCTCTGATATCAGTGGAGGAAGGGGAGGAGAGTTTGAGGTATAACAAACCCTGTGATATCAGGGGAGGAAGGGGAGGAGAGTGTGAGGTATAACAGACCCTGTGATATCAGTGGAGGAAGGGGAGGGGAGTGAGAGGTATAACAAACCCTGTGATATCAGTGGAGATAATAAACCCTGTGATATCAGTGGAGGAAGGGGGGGAGAGTGTGAGGTATAACAAACCCTATGATATCACTGGAGGAAGGGGAGGAGAGTGTGAGTTATAACAAACCCTGTGATATCAGTGTAGGAATGGGAGGAGAGTGTGAGGTATAACAAACCCTGTGATAGGAGGAGAGAGAGAGGTATAACAAACCCTGTGATATCAGTGGATGAAGGGGAGGAGAGTGTGAGGTATAACAATCCCTATGATATCAGTGGAGGAAGAAGAGGGGAGAGTGAGGTATAACAAACCCTGTGATATCAGTGTAGGAATGGGAGGAGAGTGTGAGGTATAACAAACCCTGTGCTATCAGTGGAGGAAGGGGAGGAGAGTGTGTGGTATAACAAACCCTGTGATATCAGTGGAGATAATAAACCCTGTGATATCAGTGGAGGAAGGGGGGGAGAGTGTGAGGTATAACAAACCCTATGATAGCAGTGGAGGAAGGGGAGGAGAGTGTGATGTATAACAAACCCTGTGATATCAGTGGAGTAAGGGGAGGAGAGTGTGAGGTATAACAAACCCTGTGCTATCAGTGGAGGAAGGGGAGGAGAGTGTGAAGTATAACAAACCCTGTGATATCAGTGGAGGAAGGGGAGGATAGTGTGAGGTATAACAAACCCTGTGATATAAGTGGAGGAAGGGGAGGAGAGTGTGAGGTATAAAAAACCCTGTGATATCAGTGGAGGAAGGGGGGGAGAGTGTGAGGTATAACAAACCCTATGATATCAGTGGAGGAAGAAGAGGGGAGTGTGAGGTATAACAAACCCTGTGATATCAGTGGAGGAAGAGGAGGAGAGTGTGAGGTATAACAAACCCTATGATATCAGTGGAGGAAGAGGAGGAGAGTTTGAGGTATAACAAACCCTGTGATATCAGTGGAGGAAGGGGAGGAGAAATGAAAAAGTCCCCTCGGGTGATGAAGACCTCATTAGAACTACATGGGTGCTCTTTTCAGGCTAAAAACTCTCCCACTGGAAGCAGCAGATCATTAAGATATGACACATTCTACCAAAGCTCCCCAAGCCTGTCTCTGTGAGGTACAACCCTCATTCTCCATACAAAACTACTACAGAAAGTCATCTTCCTGTTGGCACATGCAGCATCTGATTGTAAGATCGGTGTCATTTCCTTCACTCCATTCAAATAAGCAAGTCAGGGGCATTGTTCATGTAGGAAGTGTGATGAGACGATATTCTGACTTATCTCCCCTGCGTTCCAGACAATATTCTGACTTTCTCCCCTGCGTTCCAGTCTATGTCAGCAGATAGCCATCAAATGACAAGAATGGCACAAGGTTAACTTGGAGGATTCTAGGGTTGTCATTTCTCTGTGTCAAAAAGCCTCACTCTGGTCATGTCCAATCGTGATCCAGAATGTTAGTGACATTTTTCCTGCATGTGCAGCCATGTCAGACTACAGCCTGGGTGCCAGATGTGGCGAGTGTAGTAACATTACATATGTAAACATGGGTACATCTGTTACAAGCCTGCTCACAGACAATCTAACACACACTCTCAGTACAAACGGATTAAACCTCTTGTAGCCTACAAATATCATGAATGACAAAATGGGAGACCAGCTAATTCATTCCATTTCTATGTGTAAGAAGAAAGGATGAGCTGAACAACTCGTACTAATGAGATTACTTAGATTATTCCAGAGACTCACCACGCTTACTCACTCTCTAACATAAACGTAACGAGTGGAAGTAATGATGTAGAATATTTCTAGTTCTTAGAAAACCTAATCTAGTAGGGCTATCCACATCATAAAACGGGTAATTCATTAACAAAACTTTACAAAGTTCTGTCCATAAGAACTGACCAGGATATTATAAAATTATTTCTTTCACATTTTTGCATTTGAAAATTGAAACAGGGATTGTCAATTTATTAACATATTTCACATTTTTGCATTTGAAAATTGAAACAGGGATTGCCAATTTATTAATATATTTCACATTTTTGCATTTGAAAATTGAAACAGGGATTGTCAATTTAACGGACTATTTTTTAATTTGTTTATATCACCTTTTTTAAAACTTGATCCATTGTCACATCAGACTCTGACATCTGGTAACCTAACCCCGTCTGATGCCTCACACCTACTTAACCCGGACCCTTTTAATTTTCTGTGGTTGAATGATTTACAAATATATTCCACAATCAAACATCTCAGTCATCAGATTTAACCTCACCGACCTTCCTCATTTGAATTCAGCTTTATTGGAACAGCAATAAAATAAGTTATGTTAATTTACTATGCATCAGCTGGAGATGAAATGAACTTAATCCATACAAGAGTTGTCACAGATTGAGTAAAGAATGAAAATATCCTTTCAACCGGCATTGCCACCTAAATCTTTGCGGGACTTCTCTCATAAAAAGGTGACCTGAGACAGTTTGCCTCAGGAAATTAGTACAAGAACATAATCTCCACAGCTCCCGCGACCTAGATCAGCTTTGAGCATTTAAATCACATAAAATTAATGCAGTTCCCCTGATGTCAACCTGTAGTCATGCTATCTGGTAGCCAAAACCCTTCATAAAATAAACACTGAAAAACTTGAATGAAATTGTAGATTCAAATTTCCAGGTAATTTTTGCACCCTCATGACTACCTCATAAATCATGGCCGTCAACACGTCAGCCCCACCACTTCTAACATGACTGATAGCCAGACACCAAATATACCAAATGGATTTGTGGATATTGTGTAAAATCAACAATGTCAATCAACAATGTCAAACAACAATGTCAATCAAGATTTTTGTCAAACAATGCAGAAATTCAATTTTTTCAGACTTTCACAGAAAGGTGAAAAATTGTAAGCTGTTCCAGAAACATCATTCACACACGTCCTGTACAATCAACTACTAATTAACAACTGTATTTCATTGTCAGAACAAATTATCTATCTGAATAACAACTGTTAGAAGAAACCTTATTACAATTTATTTTTTTAAAGCAAGTATTAGAAAAAAAACTCTGAATTCAGTATGATTTTAATTTGAACTACAGTTATAGTAACCAAGATATACTGACAGACATCAACTTACAATAATAGGTACTGTAAATTAGAATGTCACTGCTGTCTAGCTAAAATGTCTGTTATAACAACATTCACAGCAGAATCGCAGTGATCCACCTACACTGACTAAACGTAGAGCTGGGAAAGAGAGGGACGGGTTCATTGTGGAGTTTAAATTAATTCTGACGCCTTATTTATTGTCAGTCATCCATTAATGACTTGACATCAAACAACATGATGAAACTCCCCAAACTTGTGAACAGTAAACCCATATATATCCTAGCCTCATGTTAGGGCTGTTTAGGACAATTAACAGAAATCTGTCTTATTTAATTAATATCAGGAGTGGTGATGAAGCTCAGATACAGAATCAATTCTACAACATCTAACTGTCAAAACAAAGGACAGTCATCAATTTAGCACACAATTATACATGACCACTATAATGATTTGATAAAGTAATTTTATTCACAGCATAGCTGAATAACCTTCTTTTTTTTTTTTGTTTCTTCATTTTCATTCTACAATGATTTTGTTGTTTGTCAAATGAGTAAGTAGATTGTATATTTAATACAATTGGTACTAAAACAGGTCCCAGGAGACTTCCTGTCCTCATCAACAGTCTGCGTTGTCTGTACTGAAGGATACACACGACTATCTACCCTAGACTCTGGTCACCTGATAGACAGATTGACTCATGATCTATACCACTTATACACCATGGGACACATATAAAACACTTTGTTCCCTTATTAAGTCATTGTTATGATACAAAAAAGAGGAAAAAACACATGCAACAGACAATCAATGGCTACGATGAACTCCAAAGACATCCATTTTCTTTCTGCTCAGAAATTAAATTTATTGTATCTGCGTTATGTCCATGCGCCATCAACTTTTATCATGCTATCCAGATGGTTGGATGATTTTTATCGCCTCCAAAAAATTCCTGGTGCTATAAAATGCCAGCAACAATCAGACAAACCAACAGTGGAAACGTTTGCAACTGGAGTAACAGAAGATGGGAAGAATTCTCGGACATAAAAAACATGGGACTAATTTGACCAATAAACAGCACAAGGCATTGAGCGCCTGTCATAATGTGATCACTGGTAATGGGTCATTACAAACTGGGGCGAAATTGACGCCAAACTTGTCTCACAATTTGTCCCCTAGATGCGTTTTATATTTCAAATATAATTTGGTGCCCATTGATTCATCAAAACCTGCAAACCCTTTTTTTGAAGTTTGACACCTCCTTCCCTCTGATACTGGTCGGTCCATTTCATTTTAAGGGGAAACAATGATGATTCAGAGGGATAAAATAAGGTTGCCCCTATCAACCTGTTCACTTTAGTAACTGGAGAATGAAAGCATGTTCTAAGAAAGACATGATTTGAATTTTAAAAGATACTCAGTGTCTTATAAGATTGATTAGCTGAAGAATATAGTTCTGGGGAAATGATATTTTAATGTGGTAGACATTAAAATGTAATATATGGCTACAGTGTAATATTTAATCTGTACGATATACAGACTATAACAGACCACACTATGATTTCAAAAGCCTTTTAAGCTGTGCCTCTTGTTCCCTCACTAGCAGCTCCTGTTTAAAATACACATTACTATTATCTGTAATTTGACGGAAATAAATAATGCTTCTGAATAATCTACAAATTTTATGAAGGCATTTTGATGAAGTTGTGGCACTAATATGATTTTATAAAATTCCCATGTGAAATTGGTGATAACATTTGAAGGCTAGAGGGTGAACATGGAACATTTCTAAACATGTGAATAATGACATTCTTTTTTTACACTACATGTGATTGCTATTTTCATTAGATTATCTTAAATATTTTCCATTTTCAAAGTTTTTGATCGAGAAAGCGATTGTCTGTAACACAAATTTCTAGATGTATGAAGAGATCTATAGGCTGCAGTGATTTGTGTTTTATTCCCCACCATCTATCACCCTGTGTCCCTAATCAGGGTAAAAGTTAAAGTTCTTTGTTTATTCAGAATATCTACCTGGGAATTCTCGTGTCATGTTTCATCAACTGTAATGGCTATTTCAGAACTGACTGGTTCTGGGTTTTTGTGCAAAATTAATGACCATGGAATGGTGATGGTGAGCCCACTCTCCGTTCCTCATCCAACATGTATACTGACAAGGGCGTCAGAGTTCTTGTTAGACTAGCTAATTAACTTTATCAATTTCAAGCATGAGCTTGACCATGATCATGAATATATACAATTAATTTTGGGTTATCAGTGAGGAATTTGAGCCACTTTGCTGTAAGAGCACTGCCAACTGTTATGTTACATGACACTATACCTTATCCCTTTCTAGCCTTGTCAATCCCCACCCTCATAATCTTCCCCTCCCCTACCCTTCCAAAGTAAACCTTGTCCAGAATTATGGTTCACGTGAAGGTTTGAACATTATTTAAAATTTACTGACAAAGGAAGTATAACATCCCTAACCCTCTAGTGCTGCACCCTCCCCCACTCCCTACTACTGTGGTCTATAACATCCCTAACCCTCCCCCACTCCCTACTACTGTGGTCTATAACATCCCTAACCCTCCCCCACTCCCTACTACTGTGGTCTATAACATCCCTAACCCTCCCCCACTCCCTACTACTGTGGTCTATAACATCCCTAACCCTCCCCCACTCCCTACTACTGTGGTCTATAACATCCCTAACCCTCCCCCACTCCCTACTACTGTGGTCTATAACATCCCTAACCCTCCCCCACTCCCTACTACTGTGGTCTATAACATCCCTAACCCTCCCCCACTCCCTACTACTGTGGTCTATAACATCCCTAACCCTCCGGTGCTGCACCCTCCCCCACTCCCTACTACTGTGGTCTATAACATCCCTAACCCTCCCCCACTCCCTACTACTGTGGTCTATAACATCCCTAACCCTCCGGTGCTGCACCCTCCCCCACTCCCTACTACTGTGGTCTATAACATCCCTAACCCTCCCCCACTCCCTACTACTGTGGTCTATAACATCCCTAACCCTCCGGTGCTGCACCCTCCCCCACTCCCTACTACTGTGGTCTATAACATCCCTAACCCTCCCCCACTCCCTACTACTGTGGTCTATAACATCCCTAACCCTCCCCCACTCCCTACTACTGTGGTCTATAACATCCCTAACCCTCCCCAAAGCATGCATGCTTAGTCCCTGCACTAAGCACTTATACTCCTACAAGTATCACTCTGACCATGACCAAGCCCATACAATCAGGCATCAATTTTCACTTATCAGAGAGGAATTTCTCTACCCATTACAAACTGCCTGGCTCTGTAATATAAACAGATAAATGATGACCCTCACCCTCTGTGATCCTGGTCTAATGGACAAGGAGGGGGACTAAAGGAGGGGGACTAAAGGAGGGTGTAGGGGAGTGAAGTAAGTGATGAGAGAGAAGAATATCGGTAATGTTGACATATTTGTGGCGACAGTGGTATGCTCAGAATAACTCAGATCCAGCACAAATTTATGCAGGGTCATTCCTCTTGACCACTTGACAGGAAAACCATATGACAGTGGGCATTAGAAGGAATAAATATTTTTCATAAATTGAATAAAACGGATATCTTTATTTAGATACATTTGAGTATCCTTATTTACTGTTGAATTGTTTTATTATTAGCTACAAAAGTCTACAATATTTATAATCCTTTACCTATACCTGATATTTCTACACTATGTATTTATCCCTGTGTTATCTGGCTTTGTCCTGTCGTAAGCTTTGGTCCTTTATATTTCACTGCCCATCCCTCCCAGCTGTCCCAACCCTCCTGGCTGTCCTTATATCAACAAAGCCTTACATACACATTGGTACCATCGTACAATTCTCCAGTCTACAAGATTTCCAATATTCCAATTTTCAAATATTTCAAATTTAATGTCTCTAAAAGTTAAAGTATAACTTTTATACAAAGAGTGATAACGATTCGTAAAAGATTTTATTGTATCAAAAATAGAACAATTATTCTAAGGTTAAAACTGAAGATAATCTCTAGAATTGGAAGTATGGAAAAAGTACAAGCAACTTGTCTTTTACCAGTAGTAATATATTCTGTGATAAAAGATGAAGTAATGAAGGTGTGAACAGGGCACTTGAACTCGCTAATGAAGATAAATACCTACTATATCACCCCCTAACACAGCTGTTATAAGGGCATGGAAAGTAAAATCAAGAAAACTGAACTCTTCTATCATAGGGATAAATTCGGTACTTACAAACTCGTTATGTTGATCTCCCTAATTTGATTTCCCCTCACTAAACTTTAGTGTAAGGTCAAGTGTAATAACCACATCCCACACATGTGAAGGACTTAGACTATGAAAACATATTTTGTCATGTTTATTTAAAATAAATTACATCCACATACAAGGCTTTGACCGGCCACTGTAACATTAAACAGGAAACTACGTTACATAACATGTTAGACGAACAATTCTAATATATTTCTTTGTTTTCTCACGAGGAGCTAACTTTGTAACGCAAGTGTAAACCGATTTACAGGATGTTTGCCAAAGTTACCTCAAATACTTATCTGGTAGATTGGACGTCATTTTTCCATTAACAAATTACCAGTCCCACTAAACTAAAGAAAATTGGTTTGTACAGAAGTGGGGCCCTAATGTACATCACCCCATGAAACTGTTAATTTATTTTTATGGCTGACATTTGACATTCGTAGTTTTACCGTAAAGAGGTACTTTTTTGAGGTCAGAATCCTAGCCAACAGAACTGGGTCTACGAGGTTGTACAGACATACTTTTGTAGATATCACGCATAAACAATCGTTATGCTATGACATGAAGATCATATTACTTCAGTCTTATTAAAATTATATCATAACTGCTGATATATGTACAGTGATGCCTGATGTACAACACAAGACCTATTCAATGATGTGAGCTGGTACAATGATCATCATGGACTTCACAGTGGTACAGAGCTGCTACTATACCAGTAGTACCTGACACCACACTATGGAACAAACAATCAACTATTGGCAGCTGTATCCATGGAAATGATCATCCTGACCGTTCATGGCTCAGTGCCTTCACATTTGGCCCTTGGAGTCTGCATGTTCTGTCACTTACCTAAAACACAAAATGGTAAACATGAAATATAAGTTTGACAAGAATTATTCTATTTTATTATTTTATCAAGAAATGAAGACAATACCAGCTGAAGAAGAAGAACATCCCCATATAAGATCACATACAGGAGAGAAGGTCCCTTTATAGGAATGTCATAAACACAAGTTTATGTGGCCATGTGTCCACTTCTAAATTAAGTGGAAAGGACAGGATATGGACTTTGTGTGACGAGGGAAACATGTTTTAAGATAAACGGTTGACAATGGACTTTCATGGCTGAACAGTAAATTAAACCGCATATAATAAACTCTTTAACATCCTAACCATTTACTATAGAATATGAATTTACACAATACCACATTTTAATTTTCACCTGTAATTTTTTTTTAGTTGCATGTTTATGTTAAAATGTTGCTGGCGAATTTCTGTCAGCAGATGTTTGTGTAAGCTACCACTTTACGGTCACACACGATTCTCAACCTAAATTACAGGCATTTGACATAAAAATCCACAAAACAATTTGTTTTTACATTTCTGTCTGTCAAAGTTTAGAGAAAAGGCTACATTTTCATGTTTTTCTGTCTAAAACCCCCAGTTCTGATACAATTTCTATGCACTTTTTTAACATCAGAATCAGGTAGTCGAACAGTGGATACAGTCAGTCAGATTTCCAAGTTAATATTTACAGTCTTTTTTGTTAAAGGAATCAAATTTCAGTCTTTGCCGGCATTTCATTTCATTCTTCCAGATGAAATCTACATCAGTTTGAAAAAGTTTGATACAAAAAAAATAGAGCAAAATACACCAAGCCTTTCTTTCAACCTCGGCTTGCCAACCATTTTTTATGAAGACACTAAAGAAATGAGTTGATATCAATCAATAGGAGAGATTAAACCATGGAAAGGCACTAAATAAACATAAATTATTTAATTTGATACAAGTGAAGAAATTAAATAACTTTTATCGCCTGCTCAGGAATTTGTACAAATAAGTCATTTGAAACCTGACGCCCTGCTGACATTTTACCCATCTAAGCAAATGAGTTCTTATCACCTTCTAAATGTTAGAGAGCCTCTCCCTACGCAAGGTTAGCTTCTAACCAATCAAACATAACATTGATTCTTTCAAAATTACACTTGCCGTATTAAATACTCTTCTTTACCTTCAGACAGGAATATCATAAACATTGGATTCATTTGAGAAAAGTTTAAAATTCAAAATGTTCAACAAATGAATATATAATTATTTGACAGACGAGGCTAACAAGTATTTTAACAATCAGACTGGGATTCTGAAATTTGCCAATCTTCAGTACTCTAAGTTTACACTGAATGTGGTGATAAAGAGAGAAGGGGTATGATCTATAGATGTAATATACCCCGTTTTAACCCCAGGGGGTCGGGACGGAAAGGGAGGGGGTGCTAATCGCCCTTTGTCAGGCCGGGTAACGGAATCCCTCAACCATCACTTATATTTCATTAAAAAAAGACTTTGATAAGATCTGCAGTGATGCTTCAATTATTCTATTACTTTTTTGAGGGGAAAGATGTTTCAGTTCATATGTAATATATAGCATTGTAACATATTTTGATAATATTTTTTTATGATTTAAAAATATATCGTATTTTACATAAACATAACATATATTCGTGTTTTTCAGTTAGATAAGGTAGATGAATCAGCACTTCAGTTTTTTAGTTAGATGGTATCATACACTGGAATTTACTGTTGGCAGAATTGAATGACCCCTGTATAAGACCTTTAGCCTTTGTCATCATCATACCGAGGTGACTCCTTTGGCAGGCTTGCTGACGTACACACCTATATCAGGGTAACATGTGATAGACAGACACATCTACCCAACCAATGTCAGACCCTAGACAGACACATCTACCAAACCAATGTCAGACCCTAGACAGACACATCTACCAAACCAATGTCAGACCCTAGACAGACACATCTACCCAACCAATGTCAGACCCTAGACAGACACATCTACCCAACCAATGTCAGACCCTAGACAGACACATCTACCCAACCAATGTCAGACCCTAGACAGACACATCTACCCAACCAATGTCAGACCCTAGACAGACACATCTACCCAACCAATGTCAGACCCTAGACAGACACATCTACCCAACCAATGTCAGACCCTAGACAGACACATCTACCCAACCAATGTCAGACCCTAGACAGACACATCTACCCAACCAATGTCAGACCCTAGACAGACACATCTACCCAACCAATGTCAGACCCTAGACAGACACATCTACCCAACCAATGTCAGACCCTAGACAGACACATCTACCCAACCAATGTCAGACCCTAGACAGACACATCTACCAAAACGATGTCAGACCCTAGACAGACACATCTACCAAACCAATGTCAGACCCTTACGCAATATATATATAGTTTATTCATAATTCGAATCTGTTGGGAATGAAAATCTTAAAAAGATAATCAACACAACAAAACTGTGCCTAAATAAAAAGGAGAAAAATGTGTTTGTATAGAGATAAATACGATTTTGAGGAATGCTGATAGCTAGTAAGGACCTAATGGTAGGTTTATATTGGAGGTCAAGGTCAGTACTTGGCCTTCCTACACAGACAAGAAGGATTCTAGCCAGGGACTGGCCAACATGAAATCTCACCATTAATCCCTGTAGCTGAGCTCCATAGCATCTCCAGCTGTAATCAAACATAGCATTGCTGGCCTGGACTCTTATCAAAAATTTAATAATGTTACAGGCCAGGTATGTTAGTACAATAAGACTATACACACAGTGTACCCCAGTCTCCAGTATAGATTCCTACAGACCAGGTATGTAAGTAAAATAAGTCTACACACAGTGTACCGCAGTCTCCAGTATAGATCCCTACAGGCCAGGTATGAACGTACAATAAGACTACACGCAGTGTACCACAGTCTCCAGTATAGATTCCGACAGGCCAGGTATGTTAGTACAATAAGACTAAAAATAGTGTACCACAGTCTCCAGTATAGATCCCTACAGGCCAGGTATGTTAGTACAATAAGACTAAAAATAGTGTACCACAGTCTCCAGTATAGATCCCTACAGGCCAGGTATGAACGTACAATAAGACTACACACAGTGTACCGCAGTCTCCAGTATAGATTTCTACAGGCCAGGTATGTACGCACAATAAGACTACACACAGTGTCCCCCAGTCTCCAGTATAAATTCCTACAGGCCAGGTACGTAAGTACAATAAGACTCCACACAGTGTACCCCCGTCTCCAGTATAGATCCCTACAGGCCAGGTACGTAAGTACAATAAGACTCCACACAGTGTACCCCAGTCTCAAGTATAGATTCATGAGGACTAAGTATTTTGAGGAATGCTGATAGCTAGTAAGGACCTAATGGTAGGTTTATATTGGAGGTCAAGGTCAGTACTTGGGCTTCCTACACAGACAAGAAGGATTCTAGCCAGGGACTGGCCAACATGAAATCTCACCATTAATCCCTGTAGCTGAGCTCCATAGCATCTCCAGCTGTAATCAAACATAGCATTGCTGGCCTGGACTCTTATCAAAAATTTAATCATGTTACAGGCCAGGTATGAACGTACAATAAGACTACACGCAGTGTACCACAGTCTCCAGTATAGATCCCTACAGGCCAGGTACGTAAGTACAATAAGATTACACATAGTGTACCCCAGTCTCCAGGATAGATTCCTACAGGCCAGGGATGTAAGTACAATAAGACTATACACAAAGTGTACCCCAGTCTCCAGTATAAATTCCTACAGGCCAGGAATGTACGTACAATAAGGCTACACACAGTGTACCGCAGTCTCCAGTATAGATCCCTACAGGCCAGGTACGTAAGTACAATAAGACTACACACAGTGTACCCCAGTCTCCAGTATAGATTCATGAGGACTAAGTTAAAATATATACAGACCCTGTCATTGTGACCATATAGTGCAGGTGTCATTTTCTGTTGTCTTGTTGGAATTGTAAAACTATAACAGTTAATAATGTGAAGAAATGTTGATGCAAGAACTATATCCATCGTACTTTACATTTCCCGAATACAAGAACTTTATCCATCGTACTTTTCATTCCCCGACTACAAGAACTATATCCATCATACTTTACATTCCCCGAATACAAGAACTTTATCCATCATACTTTTCATTCCCCGAATACAAGAACTTTATCCATCGTACTTTACATTCCCCGAATACAAGAACTTTATCCATCATACTTTACATTCCCCGAATACAAGAACTATATCCATCGTACTTTACATTCCCCGAACACAAGAACACCAATCAAACTGAATATATTTTATTTTTCAAGAGGATTCTTGTCTCAAACAGAATTGAGTTCCAGCCTGTTAAAAGGAAAATTTAAAAGAAAAATTTAAAAGGAATATTAAACAAAGAACTATCTTTTATAACAATGAAATTTTATTTTCAACATCTGCTTTTATTCACAGGGGAGATTGGAGCAAATCTTTACATCATCAGCCTAGCTTTAATTTACAATATTGTGTCTATTATCACAATATTCAGACGGGGGAAAATGTAAACCTGTCACATGGGAATACGTAACCCACAGAATGTAAATGTTGCCATCTGTAGAATTAAAACTGATTACTTTAATGAGTCTGGTGTATGTGACCAGAGCTCAGATCCATAGTAATAGCCAGTCTGCAGGCATTAATTAACTCTCTGTCATGTTCTAGGATAATGGTCCAAAATCTCTCGTGTGTTTTACCAATTTGCAAAACCAAAACCAAAATATTTATGGATAATCAATAAATCAGTAGATCATATCATTGAAGATAAAATGGAGACCATTACTCTACAGACAGTCAAAAATGGACTTCCTGTTCCCCAACACGAATCAAACCATGTACCCAATATCTTTTGAGTGATCAACAGAGAAGGGCTTTTTCTGCTAATTTCCGCATTCACCAATATTTGAGTACAGTGAAAGTGAATGGTAGAGGAGGAAACACTCATTACTGCTTACTTCAGGACAAAGTAACTCATTACTGCTTACTTCAGGACAAAGTAACTCATTACTGCTTACTTCAGGACAAAGTAACTCATTACTGCTTACTTCAGGACAAAGTAACTCATTACTGCTTACTTCAGGACAAAGTAACTCATTACTGCTTACTTCAGGACAAAGTAACTCATTACTGCTTACTTCAGGACAAAGTAACTCATTACTGCTTAATTCAGGACAAAGTAACTCATTACCAAGCAACGAAACATCCCAGTCATTTACGATTAAAGTCAATTTGTTTTTCTTGATCATCCAAATCGTAAAGCTGTGATCGCATCATATGATTAGACGGTGATTTTTGAGGTTGGATATCCATGAGTTGTCATGACAACCGATGCTGTAATAGTATTGCCTCATGAATCAAACATGTTGCTGATGGGGACTATTTTGTGTTACGAAATAAAAAACATTGGAGATACAGTAGGGCATAATTTGATTATCTCCCCTTTAAATTCTAAGATGTTTCTTCCCTTCAAGCAATAAAGGTGTCACACCTTGTAATGCTGGATACCTGCCTAATAAACCAATTACCTGTACACCAAGCTGGGCATACGTATTAACTCCTAATTATGATAGCTTGTCAGTGGTTTTTGTCAGCAAAGATTTCAGCTGACAAGTTCTGTCCTGTCGCCTTGTTTTTTTCTTGTGTGAAGTTTCTAAACAAGAGGCATTACCAGAGCAAAACACAGACAAACAAATGAGGTTATAATTACAGAAACCTCACCGTACATCTTGTTAGTAGACTAAACTAACGAAAGCCTATCATGTTCATTATAATAGAATATAATATCTTTTTTATCACCCTTTGGAAACAGAAGTTTTCTGAGAAACATTCTTCTTAATGAGAGGGACAGTGATCAGGACTTACCTATCAGGAACGAAACTTTACAAAACAAGTAGATTCTTAAGATTCTGTAACCTTTTACCGTTTGGGCAATCTACTTATACTTCCATTTAGCTTTTTTGTCCACCAGCATGTGCCAGTTTTGAATGTTGTATGTTGGAAATGTTCTTTTTTCAACTTATTATAGAAAAAAAGATTGAATGAAAAATTACAACATTTTGCCAACAACCTTTCCTGTTTTGCTTAAGGAGGCCAGTTGCAACACAACACAACTTGTAACACTTTAAAATGCCACCTTATATTCTTCAATTGAAAAACTGTATTTACGATGCCTATTTTTAACACCAATTGGGACATCCTTAAAACTGCCCACAAAATTACAATGTCTCCTGAAGCCTATCAGTTCAAATTATCTCCCCTGAAATCTTCACTGCTGTCAAAGATCCCTATAATTAGCAACAGAAAATTCATTGTTGAAGATGTGAAGGTCCGGGACTCTCCAGCTTAGCGTACAAAGGTTGAAGAGCATTATTACATGGTCTAGGATTCAAGATGTCGTTTCTTGTACAATGACAAAATCAGATGCTTAGACGCAGATGAATAATATTAGATATTTATCCTTAATTCCATGCATTATATATATACCACCTATTTGAAGTTTTTCTGTTTCAAGCCAAATTTTCATCTTTCAGAAAAAAATCTAAGCAATCTATTTTGATCATTTGGATGATAGAAAATAGGGGTTATATGCAAAGCTAAAACAAAATTTAAAATAAAAAAATATTTTTAGGTTCATTTCTTTCTTCAAGATGATGGTAGCAAGCATCTGAACTTTAAATCAAGCATCAGGGTTTCTCTAAGGTACAAGTAATTAGCTTATCTCTCCCCCATTGCATCATAGCACAAGTGTGGCTCCCTGCCATCTCACTTTGTGGGTGGGGTTATCTCCCTTGCCCTTTCACCTTTGACCTGCACCTTTGACCTAGCACTTGAGTCTGTCGGTACCTCTGATTGCCAGTCTATAAATAGCATGGCATCTAACTGTGAGGTTTGCTTTCAACTTCTGTGTTTCTTTGAAACTGTTTTTTCGACGTTGAGATTATCACTAAGAGAGTCAGTGATAATGATTATCTAATGATGGATGTTGGGCCCAGGTCTGATTTTTAATGTATCTTTTGAATTTTATTTTGTATATCTATCAAGATTTTATATCTAGTATACCAATATGATGAAGCCAAACAACATGAATTCCTCTCATCATAACATTTTGATGATTCAATTTAATGTTTAAAGTGGAGTAAGAATTTAAATTCTATAACCCTAGCAATTGTAAAATTGAGAGTATGTCCATCAGGAATTGTCCACCAACTGTCCATAATTTGAACTATGCAGGCAGGAAAGTCAACAACCATTTTTCTAGACTTAAGTTTACATATATACATCATTATCATCCACTTTATAACAATCCACCTCTCTACTAGACTACCACGTTTCTGTTAAAGGTCTGGATCCGATCATGTGATATTTCAAATTTTATAAAAAGACAGTCTGGTGTGTTATACAAAGTCATAATGGGTATGACAGGGAATTATTTTGTCATTAGACAGAGGTTCACTATTCCAAGAGAAAAACATTCTTTCCGCTTATCTTTTGAAGGATTTGACCCATGTGTCGTGAAACAACACTGCCAGACAGGGATTCCTAATAAGTTAAACATTTTCTGCATATCTTTCAAAAATGACTGTTGACCCTGTCAGACGACTTTTGTCAGACTCTGCAGCTGGCTGTCACAAAAGATGGAAAAGATGCTCAAGATGACAGATGGGGCGTTGGACAATAGGGCTTTGTTATTGCCATGGCGATGTGATCACCGACACAAGAGCAGGTTTTGGTCTCATTACGCCTCTCTGTTGTGAAATGAGGAAAGTACTGTCCTGAAATTTGCCCAGATCTGTCTTGAATCAGTTATGGAAGCGGAACTATTCTTATGTGGTCCACACCAGGTTGTTGTGTACAAATTTGTATTCATGATGTACATTGGTCTACAGTTTATAGATACACGGCTCTACAGTTTATAGAGACATGGCTCTACAGTTAATAGATACATGGATCTACAGTTTATAGATCAATTGGTCTACAGTTTATAGATGCATGGCTCTACAGTTAATAGATACACGGCTCTACAGATTATAGATACATGGCGCTACAGTTTATAGATGCATGGCTCTACAGTTTATGGATACATGGCTCCCCATTTTTCTCAGATGGAAGTGTCTTGTACTCTCAGCTTGAAGGATTTAATGATGGACCTGCCTACCCCTCTAGTATACACAATTCATATACCAATTTTGTTACGATTTTTCTTTTCTTTAAAATTTGTCATAATTTCATTCCTTATCTTTTTCGAATGCAATCACTTCTTCCTGCTCATTGATCTCTTATCTCTGTAAGCCCTCGTTTGATTCATTCATCGTCTCAACCCTGGCCCTTGTTTAATTCATTCATCGTCTCAACCCTTGCCCTTGTTTAATTCATTCATCGTCTCAACCCTTGCCCTTGTTTAATTCATTCATCGTCTCAACCCTTGCCCTTGTTTAATTCATTCATCGTCTCAACCCTGGCCCTTGTTTAATTCATTCATCGTCTCAACCCTGGCCCTTGTTTAATTCATTCATCGTCTCAACCCTGGCCCTAGTTTTCCTGTCAATACATGGCTCTACACTTTATAGATACACGGCTCTCCAGTTTATAGATACAAGGCTCTACAGTTTATAGGTACATGGCTCTACAGCTTATAGATACACGGCACTACAGTTTATAGATCCACGGCTCTACAGTTTATGGATACATGGCTCCCCATTTTTCTCAGATGGAAGTGGCTTGGACTCTCAGCTTGAAGAATTTAATGATTGACCTGCCTACCACTCTAGTATACACAATTCATATACCAAGTTTGTTAAGATTTTACTTTTCTTTAAAATTTGTCATAATTTCATTCCTTATCTTTTTCCAATGCAATCACTTCTTCCTGCTCATTGATCTCTTATCTCTGTAAGCCCTCGTTTGATTCATTCATCGTCTCAACCCTGGCCCTTGTTTAATTCATTCATCGTCTCAACCCTGGCCCTAGTTTTGCCATCATCCTCTACAGTTTATAGGTACATGGCTCTACAGGTTATAGATACACGGCTCTGCAGTTTATAGATACAGAGCTCTACAGTTTATATATACACGGCTCTACAGATTATAGATACATGGCTCTCCAGCTTACAGATACACGGCTCTACAGTTTATAGATACATGGCTCTACAGTTTATAGATACATGGCTCCCCATTTTTCTCAGATGGAAGTGTCTTGTACTCTCAGCTTGAAGAATTTAATGATGGACCTGCCTACCACTCTAGTATACACAATTCATATACCAATTTTGTTAAGATTTTACTTTTCTTTAAAATTTGTCATAATTTCATTCCTTATCTTTTTCCAATGCAATCACTTCTTCCTGCTCATTGATCTCTTATCTCTGTAAGCCCTTGTTTGATTCATTCATCGTCTCAACCCTGGCCCTTGTTTAATTCATTCATCGTCTCAGACCTGGCCCTTGTTTGATTTATTCATCGTCTCAGCCCTGGCTCTAGTTTTGCCATCATTGTCTCAGCCCTGGCCCTAGTTTGATTCATTAATCGTCTCAACCCTGGCCCTTGTTTGATTCATTCATCGTCTCAGCTCTGGCCCTTGTTTGATTCATTCATCGTCTCGGACCTGGCCCTTGTTTGATTAATTCATCGTCTCAGTCCTGGCCCTAGTTTTCCTGTCATCGTTTCAGCCCTAGCCCTTGTTTTGCCGTCATCGTCTCAGCCCTGGCCCTAGTTTTGCCATCATCGTCTCAGCCCTGGCCCTAGTTTTCCTGTCATCATCTCAACCCTGGCCCTAGTTTTCCTGTCATCGTCTCAGCCCTGGCCCTAGTTTTCCTGTCATCGTCTCAGCCCTGGCCCTAGTTTTCCTGTCA
Organism: Mizuhopecten yessoensis; assembly: GCF_002113885.1. NCBI lineage: Eukaryota > Metazoa > Mollusca > Bivalvia > Pectinida > Pectinidae > Mizuhopecten > Mizuhopecten yessoensis. The sequence goes on from NW_018405172.1 coordinate 275,033, forward strand.
TCGTCTCAGCCCTGGCCCTAGCTTTGCCGATGTTACTTAATCTTTGGATATTCCTTCACTAAAGTTTTTCCATATACAGTATTATTGGAGTAGGGAAAATCTTAAGTTAAAAAAATCTTTTAATTCAGTATTGCTAGCTTTCCTATGTAACAAATTAAGCTAAAGAATTCCCTTAAGTACAGGAACTTCATGAAACATGGGCCAGCCGCTTTATTTCTGCCATCCACTCCGTCAGACCCGACGTAAAACACCTGACAATTTCCTAAGGAGTGTTTTGAAGTAGTAATATTACAATCTGATGGTCTTCCCAGGACACGAGTGGTCAAGTGGTCAAGACTGTCCCTTGAAAACTTGTTGTTGTAAACACCTTTAGTATCTTTCTATGTCATCTAGTACAGGTGGCTAGATATGGACACTGACCAATACATCTGCATGAACACTGGGCCCATTGTTGACCCATCCGTCATCCACCATATTAGGTCTGGGACATTCCCCATATTAGGTCCTGCTGATCAAATAAGCTAATTCCGTGACTTGAAGTCCTAACACTAGACACTGGTCAATTAGAATTCCGTGCTGCCAGCTCATAGTCATCTGAATATCCTGCAGAGTTCAATCAATCTTTGGCCATCAATTTATCACCCTGGACAATGGTCAGTATCTAACAAGAGTTATATTCAACTGGTCGATTCCTCTGCATCTGCTTTAGACATATATCAATGGTCAGTATTGAACATCAGTCATTCACAATGACCCTTGGTCACTTATCAAGGCTGATTTAATGATGCTGGTCACTTTTCACACACAATTTAATGAACTTCTGAGCATAACTTGTATAGCCGGTGTATACAATAGAGACACATATATGTACACACACACACACAATATGGAGGGTGTAATTAGATCAGAGGATGGCTACATGCTACAAAATCACCCTCAAATGGCCTGTATATGGGACAGTCTGGACATATTTACATTCTCTGAGAGATCTATAGCAATGATAATTTGGCCACTGTCTCAGCAAAGATTTAAAAGGGATGTAATTCAGTGCCATTTATTGCCAGTACACCATTGCTTTCTGTCAGGATAGGTCTAATGCAAAAGGAAAATCAATCTCTTCATCTTTCATTCTGTCCATGAACTTATCATGATAGATTTAGAATTTTGAAGTAATTACTAGATTAACCCGACTATCCTGACAACATGTGATGTTCCCGGTTTAAGTAATTACTAGATAAACCTGACTATCCTGACAACATATGATGTTCCCTGTTTAAGTAATTACTAAATAAACCCTACTATCCTCACAACATGTCATGTTCCCAGTTTAAGTAGTTACTAGATAAACCAGACCATCCTGACAACATGCCATGTTCCCAGTTTAAGTAGTTACTAGATAAACCAGACCATCCTGACAACATGCGATGTTCCTGGTTTAAGTAATTACTAGATAAACCTGACTATCCTGACAACATGTCATGTTCCCAGTTTAAGTAATTACTAGATAAACCAGACTATCCTGACAACATGTCATGTTCCCGGTTTAAGTAATTACTAGATAAACCTGACTATCCTGACAACATGTCATGTTCCCGGTTTAAGTAATTACTAGATAAACCCGACCATCCTGACAACATGTGATGTTCCTGGTTTAAGTAATTACTAGATAAACCCTACTATCCTGACAACATGTCATGTTCCCGGTTTAAGTAATTACTAGATAAACCCGACCATCCTGACAACATGTCATGTTCCCGGTCTACATTGTGATTGGTACAATGTGAACTTCCAACACCATTTGTAACATTATTATATTACTCGAAACAGATGTTCTACCTGAATTATTATAACATTTCAACTTATACCAATATTATCTCCTATTCTGAATTTATAAACAATGAAAAAGTCAAATATTCATTCTTCAACCAATGATAATAATTTTCCTACCAAAATGTACAAGATACATGTACATCTAAACCTTCACCTAACCCAGCCAGTGGAAGGTCAGACTTTCAACTACTAAAGCCGGTAATCTGATACTGCCATCAGTTATTGTCACATTTCAGAGATTTGCACATACATTTATATTGATACAAGACTGTTATCTGGGAACTCTTCTGCTTGTGGCGGCCAATTTAGGTTCTATGACAATAATCTGCAACATTGTTATGTAAATCATCACCAAATCGCCATTTGCCCGTGTCGCTCCAAGCAATATATTTTCAATCACAGTCAGTGCCTGACATTTACACCAAAGCAACAAAATGTACAAATATCTGTGGGTCTTACTGTAAAACAGTACAGTATCTGAGGGATTACAGGCTTGGTAAGATAGACAGACTTACTGTAAAACAGTACAGTATCTGAGGGATTACAGGCTGGGTAAGACAGACGTACAGTAAAACAGTACAGTATCTGAGGGATTACAGGCTGGGTAAGACAGACTAACTGTAAAACAGTACAGTATCTGAGGGATAACAGGCTGGGTAAGACGGACTTACTGTAAAACAGTACAGTATCTGAGGGATTACAGGCTGGGTAAGACAGACGTACAGTAAAACAGTACAGTATCTGAGGGATTACAGGCTGGGCAAGACAGACTTACTGTAAAACAGTTCAGTATCTGAGGGATTACAGGCTGGGTAAGACAGACGTACAGTAAAACAGTACAGTATCTGAGGGATTACAGGCTGGGGAAGACAGACTTACTGTAAAACAGTACAGTATCTGAGGGATTACAGAGGGATCATGAAGCAAAGAATGTATTCTACAATTATCTGAGAAACAAACTGGTCCACAACGGACAACCCATTTTTCCAGAGAGGATAGGGCACGCCTAGTTTACAGACAAACCAGAGAGGATATAGGGCACACCTAGTTTACAGACAAACCAGAGAGGATAGGGCACGCCTAGTTTACAGACAAACCAGAGAGGATAGGGCACGCCTAGTTTACAGACAAACCAGAGAGGATAGGGCACGCCTAATTTACAGACAAAATACACGGGCTTTTTTATGGCTGTTGATTTTTATTTGGGAATGTCATGCTTGCTTTCATCAGCCTTTGGAAGCTGTCATCCCCCCACTATAAAGGCTGATGCCATAATAGCTTAATGTCTTGGATCTCATAGCTGCAAATTTTCATTTTAGTCAAAACATTGTTTTATGACAAATTATTTTTTTAGTGTTTATGCTTCATGTTTCTCATAAATTTCCTCATCATTTCCATTTTCTGTTTTCCAAGTTCTAGATATTTTCATTAAAGCGTTATTGATTTGAATCAAATGGCACAGCTGTTCGTTAAATCCTTAATTCCTTTTAAAAGTTATTATGCAAATCTGTGGAAATTGACATTACATAATTTCCCTTGCACATTGATGCTTGTAGTACTGGGCAAGTCAGCCATACACCATAGGGTTGTTAGGTTCAATAATTATGTTTTAGTTTGAACAGCTAAGTACACAGCTGTGTCCACTACAGCCAGCATTTGCTTGACCATTTGGTAAACAAGGTGTCTAAATTGACACATTATAGAAGGTCAAGATGACCAATGGTAGTTCAAACTAAGACCTTGGGCAGTGTGAATATTATAAATAACAAGCCATCAGGCTTAGGGCCTTGGTCAATGTTCACCCTTGTGGTCAAGCTCATGGCTTTCTAGTGGTCAGAGACAAAATTACAAATAACTGGACATGTCGTGAGCAGTTCCTATTCAGGAAATTTGTAACCATTAATGCTAATGGAAGTAATACAAGCATAAGTCATCAATATTAAAGCTAGCATTATAATGCTCTTCTGCCACTGGTCAAGATAGGTGACCTTTGGTCAGTTTGACCAGTGTAATCCTCCAGCCATCTGCTAATACTTGATCCAATGCTAACAAGCAGTCAAGGAAAGATAATACCCACTGAAATAATACAATGTTGGTGTTACTTTCAATATTCTGTTGTAAGTTAAAGCTGACTACAAAACAACCATATCATAAATGACTTTAATGAAACTGAAAAGCTATGAAATTTTGCATAAAGGATTGGTTTTGGAAAATTTGTTCGGATGTTATTTTTTATGAAAATTGTATAGAGTGAGAATTTTGAGGTTTAGCAAACGTCAAAGGTTATATGTTTAGGGAATATAGAAGGGGCCCTGTGTGTATAGGGAATATAGAAGGGGCCCTGTGTGTATAGGGAATATAGAAGGGGCCCTGTGTGTATAGGGAATATAGAAGGGGCCCTGTGTGTAGAGGGAATATAGAAGGGGCCCTGTGTGTAGAGGGAATATAGAAGGGGCCCTGTGTGTAGTTATCCATCTGTTACCATGTAAACCTATAGGCCAGCCTACAGCCAGTCCCTGCTTGGTACAGGCCAAGCTAGTCCCAAATTTTATGATGATGAAAAAGAGTATAAACTTCGTCTTAATTATAATTAAGATACTTAAAAATTCCAAATACCCTGATTAAATGTGCTCCCATCTGTCCAAAATGAAAAAGATCTCACAATTAACGCGTAAATCTACAAATCTGAACATTTTCCAACCACATATACAATAATACTGCAATCTAAGTCAAGGTTTCGGCAAAATTCATTTTAGTTCTATAGGACACAATGGGATTTCATGCTAAAATCAGAACCGAACCCCAAAAAGCAATACTTCCTTTATGATACAATTATCCTGAAATTGCAATGCTGTGAAATTGTGGATGGAAGCCAGGGATCAGATGGACCCAGGCTGTTCAGGTTTGAATTCCAGCCCATTGTTCCCTAAACCCAACTGGTACACTCTATTAACATAAAGTACGAGAAAACTGCCAGATAATTACTATACACGTCTCTACACGGATACTTAAACTGAAATAAAGTCCCAACAAAATCTATACTAGAATCAATCAAGAAAAGTCTTCACTGCTTACCAAGAAAGAAAAGAAAAGAAAATAAGTTGTGTCCACATTTTTATCACAAGGATCATCCATGGTCAAGTCTAAGTAACTGGTGGACACAGGTCATTTCTCATCTGGATGGACTTCTCCGCCAACAATTTTATTGTAGTAAAAGTTAATTGGCTAAAATTCAACTTAAACTAAGTAAATATCTTCCGATAAAATGTAGCGTGGAAACATCTTCAAATATATGGCCATTAAAGTGAGCCATAATTTTTTACGATTGTTCATTTGAACAAATTTTCAACTTTCCCTCTGATCTGAAACAAATGTCAGTGTCCGTGTATTTTGTTGTGATCTCACTATGGATACTGTATTATCAATCAGACTATCCCTTCCCCCCTCTCAATTAGATATTATACCATGTAAGAAATATAAAAAGGTTTAATAAGAAGATCAAAATTTGAAGCAAATTAACAGGTCATATCCACTGATATCAATCTTGACTTTTCCCATAATAAACTTACATATTATATGTTTCATATGGGAAACCAATAGACAAACGAGGCAGGTAAAGAATACTAGCAAAGGTGATGACCTCCTGAATTAGCATTCCACATTAAAAAGTGTTATGTGTTGTTACTGTAAGAAGATCAACACATCCCAGACTGACAATGTGCACTGGGTGACCTTACTTACGACCTTGTTGAGGACTGAAGTGTGACCTTACTTACGACCTTGTCGAGGACTGAAGTGTAACCTTACTTACGACCCTGTTGAGGACTGAAGTGCGACCTTACTTACAACCCTGTTGAGGACTGAAGCGAACCTTACTTACGACCCCGTTGAGGACTGAAATTTGACCTTACTTACGACCCTGTTGAGGACTGAAGTATAACCTTACTTACGACCCTGTTGAGGACTGAAGTGTGACCTTCCTTACAACCCTGTTGAGGACTGAAGTGTGACCTTACTTACAACCCTGTTGAGGGCTGAAGTGTGACCTTACTTACAACCCTGTTGAGGACTGAAGAGTAACCTTACTTACGACCCTATTGAGGACTGAAGTGTGACCTTACTAACGACCCTATTGAGGACTGAAGTGTGACCTTACTAACGACCCTATTGAGGACTGAAGTGTGACCTTACTAACGACCCTATTGAGGACTGAAGTGTGACCTTACTTACAACCCTGTTGAGGACAGAAGCGAACCTTACTTACAGCCCTGTTGAGGACTGAAGTGTGACCTTACTTACGACCCTGTTGAGGACTGAAGTGTAACCTTACTTACGCCCCTGTTGAGAACTGAAGTGTGACCTTACTTACGACCCTGTTGAGGACTGAAGGGTGACCTTACTTACGACCCTGTTGAGGACTGAAGAGTGACCTTACTTACAACCCTGTTGAGGACTGAAGTGTAACCTTACTTACGACCCTGTTGATGACTGAAGTGTAACCTTACTTACGACCCTGTTGATGACTGAAGTGTAACCTTACTTACGACCCTGTTGATGACTGAAGTGTAACCTTACTTACGACCCTGTTGAGGACTGAAGCGAACCTTACTTACGACCCTGTTGAGGACTGAAATTTGACCTTACTTACAACCCTGTTGAGGACTGAAGCGAACCTTACTTACAGCCCTGTTGAGGACTGAAGTGTAACCTTACTTACGACCCTGTTGAGGACTGAAGTGTGACCTTACTTACGACCCTGTTGAGGACTGAAGTGTGACCTTACTTACGACCATGTTGAGGACTGAAGTGTGACCTTACTAACGACCCTATTGAGGACTGAAGTGTGACCTTACTTACGACCCTATTGAGGACTGAAGTGTGACCTTACTTACGACCCTGTTGAGGACTGAAATTTGACCTTACTTACGACCCTGTTGAGGACTGAAGTGTGACCTTACTTACGACCATGTTGAGGACTGAAGTGTGACCTTCCTAACAACCCTATTGAGGACTGAAGTGTGACCTTACTTACGACCCTGTTGAGGACTGAAGTGTGACCTTACTAACGACCTTGTTAAGGACTGAAGTGTGACCTTACTAACGACCCTATTGAGGACTGAAGTGTGACCTTACTTACGACCCTGTTGAGGATTGAAGTGTGACCTTACTTACGACCCTATTGAGGACTGAAGTGTGACCTTACTTATGTCCCTGTTGAGGACTGAAGTGTAACCTTACTTACGACCCTGTTGAGGACTGAAGTGTGACCTTACTTACGACCCTGTTGAAGACTGAAGTGAAAAGAAATCAACAACTTACAAATTCATCACATGTTCCAACCACACAACTATGTATCACCTCCGGTCCAATATTTATAGATATCAAGTAGGTTAAATATAAGATGATTTAATTATTCTGATGCCTTGGAACTCTTTAACTATGACATTTCGACCTGAGGAATCCTACACCAAGTGACTTCTGGCCCTTTATAAAAGATACACATGAAACAGTTTGAATGACTGTTATAGCCCGAAGCTTTACAAGGACTATACTCACAAAGTTCATTTTAACAAACAAGGCTCTGGGGACGTGTCACACAAAGAAGTCTTATTTGTTAATTTGATACTTCTCAGCACCCTTCCCTGATTTCCTTAACCAATACCGACAGTACACCTATTAGTGTACCTTCAAGGGGTTAATTGACCCCATCAAAGCTCGTTTGTTGATTCTTTATGTATCATTACACACCTTTGGGTGAATATTAATTTTTGATCACCTGTCAAAAGGTGTCACATTTGTTGTAGTTCCTGACCACCGCCTCTGACCACAGACTGAGAGAATGTCCCGAAGGTATTACACGGTCCGTGGAATGGGAGAAGCTATAGGTAGCCATGTGTAAGTAAGACAGAGATTATGTCTCTATAACACCAGCCATGATAAAAAAAGACACAGACTTGGTGGGTGTTCCCTCTGACGTCCTGGTCGACTGTTTAGACTTGCTGTTCCATTGATTGTGTGTGTGGTTTACTGTTGTTTTTTTACAGTTACATGATCTCATGTATCAGTAAGTTTAAATACGCTAATCAGGAAGCAAGGCAGACATTCATAAGACCAGAATATTTTTACTATCAACAAAAAATTCTCTTCAGCCTCAGTTACTTTCATTCAAGATTTAAGGTGACCTTAGAAAATCATCAGTTTTTATTTTTCAACTAAAAAAACATTTATACATCCCTGGAAAAACACCTCTTTAGTTAAAAAAAAATATCTTTAATTTTTATATTTTACAGAAACTATTTCATACTAATGAAAAAGCCTTCCAAGCTCCTGTAGACAGTATGGTATATCAGTAACAGATCTGTAGACAGTATGGTATACCAGTGCTAGAATCTGTAGACAGTATGGTACACCAGTGATAGAATCTGTAGACAGAATGGTATACCAGTAATAGAATCTGTACACAGTATGGTATACCAGTAATAGAATCTGTACACAGTATGGTATACCAGTAATAGAATCTGTACACAGTATGGTATACCAGTAATAGAATCTGTACACAGTATGGTATACCAGTAATAGAATCTGTAGACAGAATGGTATACCCGTGATAGAATCTGTAGACAGTATGGGATACCAGTGATAGAATCTGTAGACTGTATGGTATACCAGTAATAGAATCTGTAGACAGTATGGTATACCAGTAACAGATCTGTAGACAGTATGGTACACCAGTAATAGAATCTTTAGACAGTATGGTATACCAGTGATAGAATCTGTAGACAGTATGGTATACCAGTGATAGAATCTGTAGACAGTATGGTATACCAGTGATAGAATCTGTAGACAGTATGGTATACCAGTGATAGAATCTGTAGACAGTATGGTATACCAGTGATAGAATCTGTAGACAGTATGGTATACCAGTGATAGAATCTGTAGACAGTATGGTATACCAGTGATAGAATCTGTAGACAGTATGGTATACCAGTGATAGAATCTGTAGACAGTATGGTATACCAGTGATAGAATCTGTAGACAGTATGGTATACCAGTGATAGAATCTGTAGACAGTATGGTATACCAGTGATAGAATCTGTAGACAGTATGGTATACCAGTGATAGAATCTGTAGACAGTATGGTATACCAGTGATAGAATCTGTAGACAGTATGGTATACCAGTGATAGAATCTGTAGACAGTATGGTATACCAGTGATAGAATCTGTAGACAGTATGGTATACCAGTGATAGAATCTGTAGACAGTATGGTATACCAGTGATAGAATCTGTAGACAGTATGGTATACCAGTGATAGAATCTGTAGACAGTATGGTATACCAGTGATAGAATCTGTAGACAGTATGGTATACCAGTGATAGAATCTGTAGACAGTATGGTATACCAGTAATAGAATCTGTAGACAGTATGGTACACCAGTGATAGAATCTGTAGACAGTATGGTATACCAGTGATAGAATCTGTAGACAGTATGGTATACCAGTAATAGAATCTGTAGACAGTATGGTATACTGTAAGTATTCGTGTTACCAATATATTTCATTGTACTAATTTGGTGATAAATCTTCCAATGTAGATTTATTAAATATCCAATCACTGACCATCATAGACATACAAAAATAGTCGCTCCACAAACTAGTAACCCATTCTTTTATTCAAACCTACTCATCATTAATGTAGTTTATTCAGTAATTTACAGATCTTTTAAATCTCTGGAAAGGTTGAGGCCATTATTTTTGTCACATCAACCTATCATGCTGTTAAAACTTTTCATAAAACCACTGTCAGTGTGGAAAACGGTGTAACCTAGTCCTAAACCACTGTCAGTGTGGAAAACGGTGTAACCAATTCTAGTCTTAAACCACTGTCAGTGTGGAAAACGGTGTAACCTAGTCATAAACCACTGTCAGTGTGGAAAATGGTGTAACCAATTCTAGTCCTAAACCACTGTCAGTGTGGAAAACGGTGTAACCTAGTCCTAAACCACTGTCAGTGTGGAAAACGGTGTAACCTAGTCCTAAACCACTGTCAGTGTGGAAAACGGTGTAACCAATTCTAGTCCTAAACCATCGGAAAGTTTCTAGTAACTACAGAGTTGTCAAGGCAGACTCTAACAAGGAATCCAACATCAAAGACCAGAACAGATACCATTACTTTGTAACAATGGAAACTCACAATGGAGTTTTCTTCTTCAATAAACTGTAAGAATGGACCAATGAAAACCCGAGCCCAATTTGTAAACAAAAGATAAACTTAAAGAATGGACCAATGAAAGGTGATACGCTTTGTAAACAAAGACCCTCACAGCAAGGGGTGGCTAAACAGTCAAAATGGTGCAACCATGTAGGGAGAACATTGAATTAGTGGAGCGACCAGTGTCATGGAAACCTTTAGGGGTCACTAGGACCCTTCTTCATTAGAGCCACATAACTGGGAATTACCTAGGCTTTGGCTGACTGGAGCCACGCAGGCTACCTAATAGGTAGTTTGAATACATCTAATTGCCCAAAACTTTACACATGTATCTTTACCGTTATATAGCGTCTGTCACACGCTGACACCCCGTCAGAAGAACAGCCTTTTTATATATCATACCATGGGACAAGGATTTTATTTCATTTGAAGCTACACAACATATGCTGAGAATTTATTTGATTCAAGATGACTAATAATTTACAGACATAGTTTTTATATGCAGCAGATGGATAAATGCTCCAAGAATTTCATATTTACATTAGAATAAATACGCATTATATTTAGCATATATAATCTTGCAGAATAGCTTGATTTATTATAATCCATTTAGCTTAAATCAGACTCATGTGTTCTGAAAATAACTTACACATTAATGATTATATAACTTTAGACATTCTCAGACAAAAAATGTCTGTTAAAATAAATTTCTCCAGTTATTCAAATTCCTGGGAATATATTTATTGTGGTAAAACTAAAACTAATGCAAAAAAGGGAATTTAGACAACTAAAATGACATTTCTACATAAATAGCTGACAATTGTACATATACACTAGACCAATAACTTTATCAATAAAATCATTTTTATAGCTGTAGCACTATAAAAGCTGAAGTTTGACATTTTTATTTGGACCTGCCGGCACTGCATTGTGTGAATGCTATCCTTGTGTTTATTAGGCCACACCAAACACATGGTGCACCGGTCAGTTGCTTATCCTTGTGACAGAATGACCAATGGTCAGTGGTGTGAGTGAGTGGAGCCCTGTCACTCTGACCACTGACCAGATGACAGGTATGTTAATCTCCCCCTAGTCAGAAACACACCACTAGGGGGAACCTGTGTAAACCACCACACTATTTAGTGCAGTGATGTATGGTCCCTAACTCCAGCCCATCCATCATGGACTAACAGTCATATCTCATGGCCCCTTAATCCCCCAGGTCATTCATCATTTCTCTAAGGGCCAATACATCAGGGGTAAAAGACCTGTATAGGGTCCAGACGTGCTGAAGGCTTTACGGGTAGGTCGGTTAACATTGCCATGTGTTCTTGACCTGTGAAAACATATCATGCATTAGACGACATGGCTAGCTGGCTTTAAAGATACAAGTAGTACACGTGCTGTATAGACTCAGGGTGTCTGAAAAACTCTTAATGACTTCAGACTACTGACCATAAATCAAAAATACATATTACCTACTGTTATCCTATTAGTGTTCCACACCTCTCAAGACAGAATCGACAAGACCCCCATCACCTTGAGAGCAAAGACCTCCACATTACAACCGTCAACGTGTGAGATCAGAGACTGGAGTCTTCCTTGATTTAGGAAGAAATGAAAAAAACATATCTTTCTAGACATGGGGCGAAAAGAAAAAATGTTTATCATTAGCTAACAAGACACATTTAGCTGATTAGCTGGCTTACTTGAATGGATAGTCTAGGGGTCTGGTATCAATCTATGTCCCACCGCGAATGTTATAGTGGTCACAGTTGTGATGGGAACAAGTTGTCTTGTGTCCCAACAATTATAAACAACTCCCATCTCCTGGACCCAAAATGTCCAACTTCATTCCCATCATTTCTTGACAGCTTGATTGTATTATGGTTCATGGTTGAAAAACATTCCAGGAATCGTTAATGAGAAATTCTTCTTGAGAAAGCAGAAATTCTAAGATTCTCTGTATGACTTTACAGATCATTAAGCTCTGCTGAATTACCCACACAGCTTTATAGGACCCACAGGTCAACTTTACAATGCCAAGACCCCAGGTTTTATAATAAACTGAACCATTTAACAAAGGAGAAACAAATTTGCTCCAATATAATACACAAAGTTAAATTATAGCTTACCAATTCACAGAGCCAATTTAATGATGTACTATATAACTGCGATCACTGACTGTATTCCTTGACTACTTTGACAACATGGGAACTGATGTTCATTGCTATTAGAAACCTAAATGCCAATCTAGTCTGAGTTTGTATGTCAGCACCTTTTTAACTTCCAAGCTCTCCCTCCAAGAGGCAAGGAAATTCAAGATGTACTTGTAGATATGTAAACCCCGGTACGAATTACCTGAACGTGAGCATACAAATTGCCACCCTCGCCAAACATGAGGTAAACTTGTACAGGTGGGTGGGAGCCTGTAGGAACAGCTTAGGCTGGGGCCTCGACAGCGCACACACACGTACACAGAGTTGCACTCTCTGCTCCAATTCTGGAAGTTCTCCAGACATCAAAAATGTGCCAATTTAGATGAAAAGCGGGTCAGAATTACCATACAATCTATAACTTTATCCTTGAAATTGCGATAACTTCTGGGAAGAAGATATAGAATATCCTAAAATGTACACAGAACATGCACAGGAAGGTACTGTCGACATGGTTGGCATGGTTATGCAGTCGCAAGAACAGGGTAAGGAACATTTAAAAAAGAATCAATATTGCATTTTACATAAAATAAAAAACATTAGTACAAGTTTATATAGATAAGAGTAAACAAAAACATATGATAGGATCTGTGAGGCTAGAACCACTAGGGCCTGACTGACATCGTTTAGTGTATACACGCAAACTGAAACTTCAGGAAGCAGACGGATGATGTTAGATAATAATTAAGATTACCGAAGCACATTATATAGATCTGGTGAGACACCAAAGGACCCACATTATATATATCTGGTGAGAAACCAAAGGACCCACATTACATAGATCTGGTGAGACACCAAATGACTCACATTACATAGATCTGGTGAGACACCAAATGACTCACATTATATTGATCTGGTGAGACACCAAAGGACTCACATTATATAGATCTTGTGAGACACCAAAGGACCCACATTATATAGATCTGGTTAGACACCAAAGGACCCACAATATATATATCTGGTGAGAAACCAAAGGACCCACATTACATAGATCTGGTGAGACACCAAAGGACTCACATTATATAGATCTGGTGAGACACCAAAGGACTCACATTATATAGATCTTGTGAGAAACCAAAGGACTAACATTACATAGATCTGGTGAGACACCAAAGGACCCACATTATATAGATCTGGTGAGACACCAAAGGACCCACATTATATATATCTGGTGAGAAACCAAAGGACCCACATTACATAGATCTGGTGAGACACCAAATGACCCACATTACATAGATCTGGTGAGATACCAAAGGACTCACATTATACAGATCTGGTGAGAAACCAAAGGACTCACATTACATAGATCTGGTGAGACACCAAAGGACCCACATTACATAGATCTGGTGAGACACAACTCTTTTTACTTTGTTTACTCATGGTAATTCATTGAGGTGGTTCCTGAAAGTTTATTTCATTTAAATGTTTACTGATTAAAAGTTTCTTACTGTAAGTGGTTAAGACAATACCTTGACCTTTGTTGTGTGGGGTGAATATAGGAACGAGAAAAGTCCTTGATATTTGTTGTGTGGGGTGAGTATAGGGACGAGAATATTCCTTGACCTTCGTTGTGTGGGGGGAGTATAGGGACGAGAATAGTGCTTGACCTTTGTTGTGTGGGGTGAGTATAGGGACGAGAATAGTCCTTGACCTTTGTTGTGTGGGGTGAATATAGGAACGAGAACAGTCCTTGATATTTGTTGTGTGGGGTGAGTATAGGGACGAGAATAATCCTTGACCTTTGTTGTGTGGGGTGAGTATAGGAACGAGAACAGTCCTTGATATTTGTTGTGTGGGGTGAGTATAGGGACGAGAGTAGTCCTTGACCTTTGTTGTGTGGGGTGAGTATAGGAACGAGAATAGTCCTTGACCTTCGTTGTGTGGGGTGAGTATAGGGACAAGAATAGTCCTTGACCTTTGTTGTGTGGGGTGAATATAGGAACGAGAACAGTCCTTGATCTTTGTTGTGTGGGGTGAGTATAGGAACGAGAAAAGTCCTTAACTTTGTTGTGTGGGGTGAGTATAGGGACGAGAATAGTTCTTGACCTTTGTTGTGTGGGGTGAGTATAGGAACGAGAAAAGTCCTTAACTTTGTTGTGCGGGGTGAGTATAGGGACGAGAATAGTTCTTGACCTTTGTTGTGTGGGGTGAGTGTAGGAACAAGAATAGTCCTTGACCTTTGTTGTGTGGGGTGAGTATAGGGACGAGAATAGTCCTTGACCTTTGTTGTGTGGGGTGAGTATAGGAACGAGAAAAGTCCTTGACCTTTGTTGAGTGGGGTGAGTATAGGGACAAGAAAGTCCTTGACTTTGTTGTGTGGGGTGAGTATAGGGACGAGAATAGTCCTTGACCTTTGTTGTGTGGAGTGAGTATAGGAACGAGAAAAGTCCTTAACTTTGTTGTGTGGGGTGAGTATAGGGACGAGAAAAGTCCTTGACCTTTGTTGTGGGGCGAGTAACAGGTGAAGCCAAGACCTGTACTTTCATTGTGTGGGAAGACTAATGGGTGAAGACTAGACCTTGACCTATGTTCTCTGTTTTGTGGGGAGAATAAGGAAGCAGAAAAAGTCCTTTGTTCTCTGTTTTGTGGGGAGAATAAGGAAGCAGATAAAGACCTTTGTTCTGTTTTGTGGGGAGAATAAGGAAGCAGAAAAAGACCTTTGTTCTCTGTTTTGTGGGGAGAATAAGGAAGCAGAAAAAGACCTTTGTTCTCTGTTTTGTGGGGAGAATAAGGAATCGACAGAAGACCTTCACTTTTATTGTGTTGTGAGATTAGGAGGTGAACACAAAAATTTAGACATTTGTTTGAGGGACAAAACCTTAGGAAAATGGAATGAACACCTTGTGGAAGGTGGGACTTAGGGAGAATGGGATGATGACCTTGTGGAAGGTGGGACTTAGGGAGAATGGAATGAACACCTTGTGGAAGGTGGGACTTGGGGAGAATGGGATGATGACCTTGTGGAAGGTCGGACTTGGGGAGAATGGGATGATGACCTTGTGGAAGGTCGGACTTGGGGAGAATGGGATGTTGACCTTGAGATGAGAGGACAAAGAATATGGGAAAGGGAGCAATGACCTAGAAAGGAGGGGTGTTTGTTATATGTGTAGAATATCACACCAACACATCCCATATGGAATGGGGAATGTTCTCATACTGGGAGCTATGTCTATGTATCTGTGATAAAGGCAAAATGTTTGTTTTACACAGGTCTGACATTCTCTGCTATCTTTACATTTTCTTGAAGTGATTAGGCCAGGAGGCTGAAACTAAACCTCCATGATGACCAGGAAACCATGTTGATGACCATACAAGCAGTCTGATGACTGCCTGAAGAGGAGAGACCCTGCCCCCCTCATAAACAGCAGAGTGTCGAGTAGGAGTGAAGGAGATTTGGTTGGGTTCCAGTTTGTGTTTAGGTATGGTTGGTCAGCAATGTCCAGTTACAATTACTTTCATTACTGCTAGTTTTCCAAACTCCAAAATATACATCATCAGTATACTGTTTAATAAATGGAACAGTTAAACAAATAAGCCTGTTATAGAAAAACACATGTCACCCCTCTCATAAAGCAGTTTAACTGGCTAATTATACCGTTCTTAAGTATTTATTCACCATGAAAATCCTGCAAATAAACTTAATTATTTGATATTTTACAGTAAACGATATGAAAAATATCTGTAGAAAAAACACACCATGACACTGATGAGGTGAATAGGGTCAGATCAGATTCCTCTCTCTCAATCGCAGGCCTATCTCCGCCATGTTTGTCTGGATAAAAACACACGTTGCCCAGTCATCAACGGTCCAACACATGGTTAAATTACTCCCGCAGTGATCATTCTCAGCTAGTGTTTTTCGATATCACAGCGTGGTCATTTACAGCTAAGGTTTGGGCTACAATTGTGGGTTTTCACTGACCTTCTGACCCTTGATAAACGTGAGAGACCACATGCTGACAACTGTAATAATATCTGGGAATATTTTTAAATTATCTTGTAAGTATATTTTTTCAGTAAGTTACCCTATTAATTTTCACAATATTGTTTCTTAATTCCAACCAATCAACACATATACAAAACAGATCTTGTTTCCAAAAATGATAGATGGCTTCAAAGTTTTGCTTGAATTCTGCTGACTGAGCATTTGAGTTATTTAGCCTGTTACCTTGATTTCTGATCATGTTAATCCACTACATGTACCTGATCAAGGTAAAGCACAGTTAAAACAATTGAAGAAAAATTGGGAAACCATATGAAAGTACACTTTAATGCATCAATTCCAAATCCCAAACATATCTTTGTGTAATGTTTGTAGTCCAAATATCATGAACCATTCTATATGGGTATTAAAATAAACTTAAATGAGCTAAAAGATTCCAAGGTTGAAAAAGGAGGAAATAAAAAACCTAACAAGGAAGGAAAACATGTGGCTAGATACTATCTGGTCCCTTGCTGGCCCGTCAGTCCAGACAACAGACTGGTCGGTCTAGTTCAGCCAAGACAACAGACTGGTCGGTCTAGTTCAGTCGAGACAACAGACTGGTCGGTCTACAGACAACAGAATGGTCAGTCTAGTTCAGTCCAGACAACAGACTGGTCGGTCTAGTTCAGCCCAGACAACAGACTGGTCGGTCCTGTCAGGCCTAACTCAGCCCAGATTACAGACTGGTCGGTCCTGTCAGGCCTAACTCAGCCCAGACAACAGACTGGTCGGTCCTGTCAGGCCTAACTCAGCCCAGACAACAGACTGGTCGGTCCTGTCAGGCCTAGTTCAGCCAAGCCAACAGACTGGTCGGTCCTGTCAGGCCTAGCTCAGCCCAGACAACAAACTGGTTGGCCTAGCTCAGTCCAGACAACAGACTGGTCAACCTAGGTCAGCCGAGACAACAGACTGGTCAGCCTAGCTCGCTCAGTTCAGACAATAGTCTGGTCGGCCTAGCTCAGTCCAGACAACAGACTGATCGGCCTAGCTCAGTCCAGACAACAAACTGGTAGGCCTAGCTCAGTCCAGACAACAGACTGATCGGCCTAGCTCAGTCCAGACAACAGACTGGTCAACCTAGGTCAGCCCAGACAACAGACTGGTCAGTGCTGTCAGGCCTAACTCAGCCCAGACAACAGACTGATCGGTCCTGTCAGTCCTAGTTCAGCCCAGACAACAGACTGGTGGGTCCTGTCAGGCCTAGCTCAGCCCAGACAACGGACTGGTCAACCTAGGTCAGTCCAGACAACAGACTGGTCAGCCTAGGTCAGCCCAGACAACAGACTGGTCAGTGCTGTCAGGCCTAACTCAGCCCAGACAACAGACTGATCGGTCCTGTCAGTCCTAGTTCAGCCTAGACAACAGACTGGTCGGTCCTGTCGGGCCTAGTTCAGCCCAGACAACAGACCGGTCGGTCCTGTCAGGCCTAGTTCATCCCATACAACAGACTGGTCGGTCCTGTCATGCCTAACTCCGCCCAGACAACAGACTGGTCAGTCATGTCAGGCCTAACTCAGCCCAGACAACAGACTGGTCGGTGTAGTTCAGCCCAGACAACAGACTGGTTGGTCCTGTCAGGCCTAGCTCAGCCCAGACAACAAACTGGTTGGCCTAGCTCAGTCCAGACAACAGACTGGTCAACCTAGGTCAGTCCAGACAACAGACTGGTCAGCCTAGCTCGCACAGTCCAGACAACAGACTGGTCAACCTAGCTCAGCCCAGACAACAGACTGGTTAGTCATGTCAGGCCTAACTCAGCCCAGACAACAGACTGGTCGGTTTAGTTCAGCCCAGACAACAGACTGGGCGGTCCTGTCAGGCCTAGCTCAGCCCCGACAACAGACTGGTCGGTCCTGTCATGCCTAACTCCGCCCAGACAACAGACTGGTCAGTCATGTCAGGCCTAACTCAGCCCAGACAACAGACTGGTCGGACCTGTCAGGCCTAGCCCAGCCCAGACAACAGACTGGTCGGTGTAGTTCAGCCCAGACAACAGACTGGTCGTTCCTGTCAGGACTCGTTCAGCCCAGACAACAGACTGGTCAGTGCTGTCAGGCCTAACTCAGCCCAGACAACAGGCTGGTCAGTCCTGTCAGGTCTAGTTCAGCCAAGACAACAGACTGGTCGGTCTAGTTCAGCCCAGACAACAGACTGGTTGGTCCTGTCAGGCCTAGCTCAGCCCCGACAACAGACTGGTCGGTCCTGTCATGCCTAACTCCGCCCAGACAACAGACTGGTCAGTCATGTCAGGCCTAACTCAGCCCAGACAACAGGCTGGTCAGTCCTGTCAGGTCTAGTTCAGCCAAGACAACAGACTGGTCGGTCCTGTCGGGCCTAGCTCAGCCCAGACAACAGACTGGTCAACCTAGGTCAGTCCAGACAACAGACTGGTCAGCCTAGCTCGCTCAGTCCAGACAACAGACTGGTCAACCTAGGTCAGCCCAGACAACAGACTGGTCAGCCTAGCTCGCTCAGTCCAGACAATAGACTGGTCGGCCTAGCTCAGTCCAGACAACAAACTGGTTGGCCTAGCTCAGTCCAGACAACAGACTGGTCGGCCTAGCTCAGTCCAGACAACAGACTGGTCGGCCTAGCTCAGTCCAGACAACAGACTGGTCGGACCTGTCAGGCCTAAGCTCCAATAACAGCTCATCTGCACACATTCTGTGGTTTGTGTCAGAACAGATAACAGCCTAGCTGTCTGTTGATTAGTGAGGAACACCTTGTACATCAAGGATTATACAGATCAACGCCAGAACAAAACTACTGAAGTATGTACGGATTGTACAAATCAGGAATGACAAAAACATTGCGATAAACAATCCATTCAGTTTTACAAAAAATGACTTTATGGAAGCAAAATCAGAATTTGTTCAGTAAACCTACCACAAGATATTTTTTGTGTAAATTTTGCTGCTTGCAATTTTTTTCTATTTAAATGTCTATATTTCATGCATAAATGCTAAAAGAAAAATTGTAGGCAATGAGAAACACAACAAATGGTAATGATCTAAAACATATTCAGTCATACATTCAACAAGCATGTGTGCTGAAGACCTCTTTGCTATGATCAATCACATTTAAACCTTACTACATACCTGTTATTATAGAGCCAAAATATTAAAAGTCTTTTAGAAAAACACTATACCAATGTGTTTGATATTATGAATACCTTTAAAATGAACTAACAGGAAACAGGAAGTAGAAGACTAACGCAGTAAATGATCTCCCCTCCAGATTATAAGCAGATGAGGAGGTTGCCATGCAGAGATGTAATATCACAAATGCGTGTATTTTTGACGGTGTATTTCTGACAGTACTGAAGGTCAACCTGCCTGTTAAACCATTTTGATAGGGTGGTTTGAATTACAAAAATAGTAGATATTCAACACCTTAAAGCTCTACAGCAGACAATAAAAACAACCCTATAGTAACCAGCCAACACACCCTCCAGGATTGGGCAAGCTGAAGGGACGCTGATACCGTCCAGGATTGAGCAAGCTGAAGGGACGCAGATACCGTCCAGGGTTGGGCAAGCTGAAGGGACGCAGATACAGTCCAGGATTGGGCAAGCTGAAGGGACACAGATACCGTCCAGGATTGGGCAAGATGAAGGGACACAGGTACCGTCCAGGATTGGGCAAGCTGACGGGACGCAGATACCGTCCAGGATTGAGAAAGCTGAAGGGACGCAGATACCGTCCAGGAGTGGGCAAGCTGAAGGGACGCAGATACCGTTCAGGATTGAGCAAGCTGAAGGGACGCAAATACCGTCCAGGATTGAGCAAGCTGAAGGAACGCAGATACCGTCCAGGATTGAGCAATCTGAAGGGACGCAGATACCGTCCAGGAGTGGGCAAGCTGAAGGGACGCAGATACCGTTCAGGATTGAGCAAGCTGAAGGGACGCAGCTACCGTCCAGGATTGGGCAAGCTGAAGGGAGGCAGATACCGTCCAGGATTGGGCAAGCTGAAGGGGCGCTGATACCGTCCAGGATTGAGCAAGCAGAAGGGACGCAGATACCGTCCAGGATTGGGCAAACTGAAGGGACGCAGATACCGTCCAGGATTTAGCAAGCTGAAGAGACGCAGATACCGTCCAGGATTGAGCAATCTGAAGGGACGCAGATACCGTCCAGGATTGTGCAAGCTGAAGGGACGCAGATACCGTCCAGGGTTGGGCAAGCTGAAGGGACGCAGATACCGGCCAGGATTGGGCAAGCTGAAGGGACGCTGTTACCGTCCAGGATTGAGCAAGCTGAAGGAACGCAGATACCGTCCAGGATTGAGCAATCTGAAGGGACGCAGATACCGTCCAGGATTGTGCAAGCTGAAGGGACGCAGATACCGTCAAGGATTGGGCAAGCTGAAGGGACGCAGAAACCGTCCAGGATTGGGCAAGCTGAAGGGGCGCTGATACCGTCCAGGATTGAGCAAGCTGTAGGGACGCAGATACCGTCCAGGATTGAGAAAGCTGAAGGGACGCAGATACCGTTCAGGATTGAGCAAGCTGAAGGGACGCAAATACCGTCCAGGATTGAGCAAGCTGAAGGGACGCAGATACCGTCCAGGATTGGGCAAGCTGAAGGGACGCAGTACTAATGACACTGTTTTACTTGACTTGTGGTGTCTTCCCTTGATGAATTAAGTTCTAGACTTTTCCCGAGTGGATAATCTTGGTGGCCATGCCAACAGAATGACTGACACCAATGGTTACAAATTATTCTTTCCTTTTTAAAAGTCTTCCCTTTTTATCTATCTGTACACAGAAACATTTCTTTCCTGCCAATCACTACATAATGCCTGCATCCGTTTACCAGTAGACGTTATATGTACCAAGTCTATATGCACAGAAGCATTTGTCTGAAAGTAAACATTGAATAATCATTGCAGCATCATGTATCGTAGACTTGTGGACTCGAAAACATGACCTACACGACCTGAAATGACACTTTCATTTCTATTCAGACATGTGGTAACAACCAAACTGATAAAAGACAACTTGTGTCTTCATTAGTGTGTTTTTAGACAGAAGTAGTGAGGAAGTAACGTAGGCTGTATCACCCTGCTACTGTAAACCTAAAACAGATTTCATGAATGTTTTGGTCAAGGAAAATGAAAGACAGGTCCAAAAGGATGTGATTTTCATTGTAACTGCTAAAATGAACTATAAATAAAATGAACAGCTTTGTCATGTAATGAGAACAGAAGGGAGATGATTGAGAATAGTTGTGTAAATCTGTGTCAGAAGACCCAGCATTACAAGAGTGAACAACTGTGAAGTCTCACTGCCCTGTCACTGGCTGCTGGTATCACGGCTACATTTGATCCCTCCCCTAATGAGACATACAACAGAAAGCACAACAACGGCTTCCCCAGCAGACTGGTAAACTACCTTGTGTGTGCAACTGTGCATAGCTGTTCAGGAATTTGTTACAAAACTACACCCAAGTCTTGTGTTTCAATGATTGTTTGACTTTTTGTGAAATGAAATCTTCAGGTCAAAACGTCACCAGGGCCTGAAGGATAAAGTTGTTGTGTTTCAGTGAATTTTGAACTTTTTGTGAAAGTTAACCTAAACTCTTAAGGTTGAAAGGCCACAAATGTCTGCATGACCTGTAGCTAAACTAATACTCTTTGAAGAGTAAAACAAGGAACTGATGTGGTTGAAATTTTGCTTAGGTGATGTAAAAAGGAGTATTATATAGAATTGTGAAGTTAATTGATAACTTACAGTCAGCAGCATCACTTCAACACTTCAAATGTAACATTTCACTTACCTGAAAAAAACACAAAAGCATAAAATAAACAACTATTTATGATCAAGTTTTACATGATAATGAGGCAAACCTATTTCTTTAATAACAATGTATATAATATGTTATTGAACATAATTTGGAGGTAATGGGCTGACTATATTATATAGTGGTAAATTAAGATGGAGTCCGGCTATCACTATAAAAGCTGTTTCAGTGAATGCAGTCGTTATTTAATGTTATCTGTCAAGGAAAATATCTAGGAGGTCAATCTCTCCCTTCAAGAATTTTGCCTGCCCAATCCTGAAAACCATCACTCAATATCCACAGAATTTGACCCTGTTAGAACCTCACAGTATTAATAAGACTATGTCCAGATTTAATCAAGAAGTGTCAACAGACTGTTAGAGGCTCCGACATTACAATAACTGCATCTCCACAGCTAATGTTTTACACAATGGTATGCTGAGTCCGGGTAAACAAAGGACACCATCTCGTTTGCATAACACTTCATACTTCACATCACACAACCCACTCCTCGCCTATTTCTGTACTGTACTTCGTCCTGCCAAGTTGCCATGGTGACATATCAATTTTTGACCAGGAATTTGTGTTTCTTTTTTTGCCAATCGTAAGCGCTGGTTACAATGTACTGTTTCCCTAGCGGCCGTCTGTGTGTCCTGCCGAGTAACCATGGTGAGATTTTCATTCCTCAACAGGCCATCTGCATACTTTGCTTCATTAACTGACACAAAAGTAATCTGGTCGAGTGTAACTTTATAGTAGCTGATCATTTCTGTGAGAAATAAGTTTCAGATTTCTTCCTATTTTAGTGAGTTACCCTATCAGAAATAACACTAAAGAGACTAGTCAAAATTTTGGTCTATATTTCTCATATATTTGAACTTGAAGTTGAATGGAGCCTAAGACAGAAGCAGATTTGGAAGAAAAATGGAGTGTAAACAAAAAGCTTCTGTAGAACCAAAACAAATCCCTCGAGTGGCACTTCTAGAATATAAGAATGTCTGCTTTTGATAATGAAAATACCCCGAGACAAAGAGAAAGCTGACAAACATCACTTGATGATACATATTCTACCTATCCAGTTCATAATGTTGCGCTCCAGTTGGTGTTAATAAATTTGGACTGAACAACAGAAAGACTTTGAGCAAACATGAAAGCATCTTTCAACACTGTTGATATGTTCAGGTAGTGTGAAATATGTATAATTTGATGTAATCATGACTACTTGTGAAAATGTTGTTTCTATCTTTTGTATTTAGAACCCTCTACAGTGGTAACAGTAGGGAACAGTTTGAGTCGAGACTTCTGCATTCATTCTATTTTCTACCAAATTTTACATATCTCATGGCCACAGGGTGTATATGTCAGAGCCATTTACATAATACTGCATTTCAGACATCTCTAACAGTGCCCTCTTTAAATATCTCAGACCATCTTGTGATATTTTACAGTGCTTCATGCTTCATAAAAGCAATTTCCCATGTGCAGGTATTTCAATTTATTTGAAGGAATGTCAAAATTTTCTTTTGATTTTGGATCTCTCCTGGAAGAAATAAATGTGAATGACACGGTTAAGAAACCCTACTTTTACGGTTTGATGCTGCTTAAGAAGGGGAAGCAGTTATCTTTTTTTGAATGCTTCAGAATAAATTCATGAAATATTGATCAAAATGAAATATGGCATATAGAAAAAAACTGGTTTTTAACAATTATGTAAATGAATCACAGAAAAGGAGGAATGTACGTGAATTCTGGGCTACTTATTTATTAACGTTTTCTTTTATTTGATCCTGACTCCAGTATGTCCCTGAGGCAAGTGATCCTGGACGCCAGGAAAAACCATGACCTGGAGAATCCCTGAGAAATCACGGACTAATTCACCTGGTCGGAGCAGGATGGTAGAGGTAGATGCTCTAACGTTATGATAACCTATAGAAAGGTGAGCAGGACGTTGATGACTTTGTTAGACATCTGTTAAGCAATAAATGCTTACAATGGTTCATGATATGTTAATTTCCCTATTGAAATAATTCATCCAATTAATTGTGTGTATATATATACTACTCTAAACATATTTCCTGTCCTGAAAGAATACAAATCTGAAAATAGGTGTGAAAGTGTAGGGGATAGAGAACTATAGTATAGCCACAGGTAACATTTTCAGTCAAAAATCAACCACAGTTTATATACCGTCCATTGTTTTAGGCTAGATAGTCGACTACTGATTGGCTCCAGTTGGCTTCCTCTCCTGTCCCGAGTATTTGACGAGGACTTAGAATGAGCCTGCTCTAAGCTCCCAGATAAATCCCAGAGAGACAACAGAAGATAAATCACACCAGTAAACTTCTCTCCAACAAAACAGGACCCAAGTCAACCCTGAATCATCAATTTGAAGGGTTATGTTGACAAATGACCCATCATCACTACAGGTGCCCCTTGCCATATAGGTGTGCGCCCAGGTAGGTGATCATCACAACGATTACTTAGGATCACTACCTGAGATTTTACCTGTCTGCTCTGGCGGACATGTTCCCTCATTTTTTAACTTCAACTATTATAACAAAGAATTTTCTCTCTTTTAATGAACGTGTGAAAATTATTTTTCATTTGAATGAGTAAGAATATTCAATTATGGATCTTTTACAAAAGATAACAAACTATGCAACAGCATCTTATTGTTGATTTAGGAGACACGTATCTCAAATGATTTAAGGTAAACAAATAGATGTATTTATATATTTATATATGATCTGTCAGCGTTCACTACGCCACTATAAGTGCCACATTGTTGATCGCAAGATAACTGGTCCTAACACAAAATGATTACTGTAGGTGTCATAGCAAATTGGATATTTTAGCAGTGCAAATGTCACATCATTGCTGGTGAAACATCAAACTAATGAATTCAAAAGAAAAATATTTGAACTGCATGAAATATCCTATTTAAATTCTGACAGACAAAATTCTGGGTCAAAATGACTTTGACCCAAGAACAACCAGATAAATGTTATTTTTCATTCATACTGACCGACCTAAAGCTTGGCTGATCTGTCATTGGCTTGTCATTAACTGTTTTTGTAGGTAAAGCTAAGAGTCTGAGGTGTTTAAGTTGTCTGTAAAGCGGGAATCTGCCACGACATTACATAAACAGATCTCTTGTCAAAGCCAGGTGACAAATACCAGATTACTGGCGACAATGTCAGGCTTACAATCGCCAACGTCAGGCTTACAATGTCAAAGTGTATCATACATCGGCCAAAAGGCCATCTCTGTCCAATCTCAATGTTAAAATTCTGGAGACTTATTTTTCAAATATTGGACATGCATCAAGTGCACACTTTAATCTGCTTTGAGAACAAATAGAACTTATCAGTCATTTGAAATTGAAAATGTTTTTAAAACAAAAATGGTTCAACAGGTTTGATCTCTTATTTGTGTACATTACAACTGGCAATTTATTGTGTTTTGCATATTATAACAGTATATAATAACAGTATAATAACAGTATATAATAACAGTATATAAATCATTCTGTATAAGAACTTAATAAATGTATGTATATAAATTACTAGCTATAGTAACTATACAAAAACCTCATATATTACTGTATATAAACCACCATATATAAATAATTGTATATAATAACTGTTCAATATTCAGAAAGAAAGAAAAAAATATTTGCAAAGGTAAGACCTTAGTTCATAAAATAGCACATAGAAGGACAACATGATCAATTACTAGTACATATTTCATACTAACCGAACTTAATTCTTAAAATTTCATACTGAAAACCTTATGGAAAATTTTATGTTAATATAACTGATGTAAATAAGTAAAACAAATAAAGTATTATCTACCGAAATGTTAACAAATAATGTATATATATACATTCATAGCATATAAAGAGAAAATTGATCGATTGTGAACATATATTTTGAAAAAATCACACTTTATTTTACAAAGTATATACATTTTCTACCTTGAAACTGATTTTAAGCTTGATTTTATATAGAGATAAGTTTCCTCAAAATAACTCAGTTTTTCAGAGTCAATAAACTATTCACAAACTGCTGGTAGTTATTTGTTTTTTACGAACCCCCCCCCCCCCACCCATATCATTAAAGAGCCATTTTGAAATTCATGATTTGCTGTTATGGATGGCCCAAAGAGAAAATAGCTATGAAATGTCATAAAATATCTGTTAAGGTAAAATAAAATTGTACAACATCCATAAAAGAGGGTGCCGGGCAATCAATGCTTTTGCTTTACCTATCCCTAAAGTATGTTGTGCTCCCTACAGTGTAACCCGTGTTCTTCTATCTATGACACTACACTACAAATAGATTTCTTGAATTAAACAAGCCTTATGATAGCACACGCTCTGGTAAATAATTGTAGATTTGTCTTTGAGAGGTAAAATCATCAAGGTATATATGATCTGTATAAAATGTCCATTATAACATCACTGTAGCAGGTGGCCACAGTTTAGTAAACTGTCTTCGACTTTTTCAATGTCAACCTGAAAAAAAGTCCACTAGATTCCAAGTCATAAAATCCAATCCGAAGAAGTACTGTCATGCCATATATGGGGTCACTGTCTAATTCCAATCTATAGATATTTATAAAGGATTTTCTGATTTCTACCAAAATCTAAAAAAAACACCATGCCATATCTGCATTGCCAGGCTTAGATACCCGTAAAGTAGTCATGTGAAAAGCCAATCTGTGTTTACAAGGGCAAACACATGGAAAACTTTTGAATACAGAAAAACAGAGGTCATGTTTAACCAGGACAGTAATAAGGAATTTTGACACCAACAACTCATGACCTTAAAGTAGTTCCTTTAGAATCTCATCTGACCTTGAATGATGTTATTTACATGACCTTTGACAATCCATAATGAATCTTTATGGAGAAGACAATCCCATAGATAACGTGAACAGGTTACACCAAGGAGCTCACAGATTGCTAGGACCAGATGAGTTGCACCAATATAAAATCTGATTTCATTCCAAACAATGTATCTATACAAAAGTGACGAGATTCCTTAGCTGCTCTGTACTGTTTTGTAGTATGAGATTCCTTCACTGCTCTGTACTGTTTTGTAGTATGAGATTCCTTCACTGCTCTGTACTGTTTTGTAGTATGAGATTCCTTCACTGCTCTGTACTGTTTTGTAGTATGAGATTCCTTCACTGCTCTGTACTGTTTTGTAGTATGAGATTCCTTCACTGCTCTGTACTGTTTTGTAGTATGAGATTCCTTCACTGCTCTGTACTGTTTTGTAGTATGAGATTCCTTCACTGCTCTGTACTGTTTTGTAGTATGAGATTCCTTCACTGCTCTGTACTGTTTTGTAGTATGAGATTCCTTCACTGCTCTGTACTGTTTTGTAGTATGAGATTCCTTCACTGCTCTGTACTGTTTTGTAGTATGAGATTCCTTCACTGCTCTGTACTGTTTTGTAGAATGAGATTTCTTAGCTGCTCTGTACTGTTTTGTAGTATGTGTATAGTCTTTGGGTCCTTTGGGAATCAGGTTAAACCAGTCCTTTTTGGAAATCATACACATTTATAGAAAGTCAGTGACTGGCACAGAATTCCTTTTTGCTTGCTGTACAGCACAACATTGACTTGAAACGTCTGCCATTGTAGTGTTTGTGCCGGGCTGAAATGTCTGCCATTGTAGTGTTTGTACCGGGGTGAAATGTCTGCCATTGTAGTGTTTGTGCCAGGCTGAAATGTCTGCCATTGTAGTGTT
Source organism: Mizuhopecten yessoensis (assembly GCF_002113885.1). Classification (NCBI taxonomy): domain Eukaryota; kingdom Metazoa; phylum Mollusca; class Bivalvia; order Pectinida; family Pectinidae; genus Mizuhopecten; species Mizuhopecten yessoensis. The sequence continues at coordinate 302,814 of NW_018405172.1, forward strand.
TGTACCGGGCTGAAATGTCTGCCATTGTAGTGTTTGTACCGGGGTGAAATGTCTGCCATTGTAGTGTTTGTGCCGGGCTGAAATGGCTGCCATTGTAGTGTTTGTGCCGGGTGAAATGGATGATAAGTAATTATAATTTAGACTCGCATCAAACATCAAAATTATCTCAAAACCTGCTGCGTCTTCAATGTCAAACTTGATACTGAATAACATTACAGCATATGAGTAGATCCAATAAAGAGGCAGACTTTACTCTCCAGTCTCACTCTGAACTCCAATAAATACAGGCCATGCCACATAACGATGGATCAAAGTGACAACATTAGCTTGTCCAATCAAACAAGACCTGATAGCCGACCTTGTCAGAGATATTTGAACAATTCATAGACACTGATCAGTACATATAACAGAAGTTACACTGATCTGGCATATCTGTCAATATACCACAGATATCACAATCTATCTTAAGGAGCATCAGACCTTTTATTTGCCTTATGAATTTTGTCAATATTAAGTTTTATTGATAAGCTTGGCACTGCTCCTAACCCAATGATCTTCAGGATAAGCCTGGCACTGCTCCCAACCCAATGATCTTCAGGATAAGCTCGACACTCCTCCCAACCCAAAGATCTTCAGAATAAGCCCGGCACTGCTCCCAAACCAATGATCTTCAGGATAAGCCCGGCACTGCTCCCAACCCAATGATATTTAGGATAAGCTTGGCACTGCTCCCAACCCAATGATCTTCAGGATAAGCCTGGCACTGCTCCCAACCCAATGATCTTTAGGATAAGCTTGGCACTGCTCCCAACCCAATGATCTTCAGGATAAAGGCAATGACAGCACTTACTAATGTCAACAAATATTTATTTTTTAAATCTATCAAGAGGATCTGCCAACCTCCTCTTAACTCTTTGCAGAATGGCAACAATACAATTGACATGTTTCAATAATAGTAAGACTGGGGTTCTACAATAATTCTGTTTGAAGGAGTTGTCAGTTTGATTCAATATCAGTAACACTGATTTAATAGAGAACACCTGACTTGTTTAGCTGTCAGTGTAAGACTGGAGAGACGTCCCGGTGACAAGTCAGTCTCCTACAGCACGAGGTATAGGGGACATTACCCACACAATAACACCAGGGGGTGTTCCCATCTCTCACCCACCACAGTGTTGCTGGTACACTGTATATTTATCCCTCATTTCTTCTGTAAGCCTAGGCCTTACTGTAGCCATTCTGCCTGACTTTAAACATACATTTCTCTTTCTTCTTTTTCTTTTCTCATTTGTTATTGGGGCGATTTATTTATCTAATGACAAAAAGTTTGCTTACTAACTTCCTTTGCCTTTCATCAAACCTTCAGGTGCTTATTGAACATTCTTTATTTCATTTTTCTACTTCTCGCCATATCCTTCCTTCAAATTCTTATACAGGATGTGAAAATAACTCGGAGTTTTAGTGTCAGTGTTTTGATGTATGTTCAGAGGGAACCTCTGTATTATATTTGCAAACCGTCACAATGGTGTAATGTAACTTAGCCGTTCCCTACCTCACTTATAAATATGTAATGTGGTCCTCTCTGTACAGGTCAGCCTACAACACTCCGAGACACTGTACAGGTCAGCCTACAACACTCCGAGACACTGTACAGGTCACCCTACAACTCTTCGAGACACTGTACAGGTCACCCTACAACACTTCAAGACACTGTACAGGTCACCCTACAACACTCCCGAGACACTGTACAGGTCACCCTACAACACCCCCGAGACACTGTACAGGTCACCCTACAACACTCCCGAGACACTGTACAGGTCACCCTACAACACTACCGAGACACTGTACAGGTCACCCTACAACACTTCGAGACACTGTACAGGTCACCCTACAACCCTCCCAGACACTGTACAGGTCACCCTACAAAACTCCCAGACACTGTACAGGTCACCCTACAAAACTCCCAGACACTGTACAGGTCACCCTACAACCCTCCCAGACACTGTACAGGTCCCCCTACAACACTCCCAGACACTGTACAGGTCACCCTACAACACTCCGAGACACATTGACTGTGTGAGACACATTTCCTAGCCCTTTCTCCATTATCATCACACGACATTGACTGTATGAGACACATTTCCTAACCCTTTCTCCATTATCATCACACAACATTGACTGTATTAGACACATTTCCTAGCCCTTTCTCCATTATTATCACACAACATTGACTGTATGAGACACATTTCCTAACCCTTTCTCCATTATCATCACACAACATTGACTGTATTAGACACATTTCCTAGCCTTTTCTCCATTATCATCACACAACATTGACTGTATGAGACACATTTCCTAACCCTTTCTCCATTATTATCACAATACATCGACTGTATGAGACACATTTCCTAGCCCTTTCTCCATTATCATTACACAACATTGACTGTATGAGACACATTTCCTAGCCCTTTCTCCATTATCATCACACAACATTGACAGTATGAGACACATTTCCTAGCCCTTTCTCCATTATCATCACACAACATTGACTGTATGAACGGTAGATAGTCATAAAACATGTGTGCCATTCCAGAGGGACATTTCACACAAAAGGAAGACAAGCATATGCACATGTTTAAAATGGAGAAGTTTTTATACCTCCAGAAAAATCGCATTAAAGGGTATTGACATTTGGGCGACATTGCCAACATTCCAAGGCCCTCGTGTCATTCAGGCTTTGTGGGAGAGCAAATGGGGATATTTTAGTGAAGCACCTTTTGTAAACAAAGGTCATGCTTGGAACCCAGAGGGGAGGTTCCGAAGGTAACTGCTTGGAAAAAAGTGGACAACACTAAGGTATAACTGTAGTTATATACGTCACCACCAGGGGGCCTTTTTCAACAAAAAATGGCGCATATTGATCTAATAAATATGAAGAGGTTTGACAAACACACAATTCACATATCAAAGGATAAACTGTACTTCAGTTTGGAAGAGTAGCTTTTAAATTCAATACTATATATTGAAGTATCTTGATCTCATGGTAATAATCATACCATTCCCTTCATTAAAGGCCATTTAGAAATAGGGCAGCCGTGTTGTAGTCCTTTTTTCATCTGTTTGAAATATTTGAAAGAAAAAAGAGTTTAGAATATTAAGAAGTGCTATCCCACTCCCATCTATAGACATATTCAAATTGTTTATTTTCTGCATGAGTTTATCCTATCAACAAAGATTTTTGAAATAATATCAGTGCCCTTTAGTTAATCCCCTCACAACTGATAGATATTTCTTGGCTAGGCATTGCTTTTCTCCACAGAGATTCAGCAATGATATAACACCCAGCTTGTGGGGGACCAGAATGCTTTAAAGCACAATAGACAAGATGAGTATTTAGATAATAATCTGTTAAAGATTTCATTGGACTCAGATGACCCATAAACATATCAAGCGCTCTCGTGAGAGATGTGAGATTTCCGTTTCTTCGTCTTAATTACCATCATTGGAAGACGACACGACACATGTCGTCTCTTGATATCAATACTTAAACATTGGGTGGATAAAGACGGTGTAAAGTCGCAACTTGTCACGAAAACCTACAGCTCACTGAGAGCAACCTCTTCAAAAAGTTAATAAAGCATACAAAAGAATACCTGGATTTCGATGGAAAACCTGTCACAACTTGGTCCTTATGGCTTTACACCTATGACAACAAACCATACTCATTTTTGCAGGTACTTGACATGGCCCCACACAAGTGTGTCCCACCATGATACAGACAGAGTGTCCGGGGTGTGTAACCCTACCACTGGGGGCGACACCACTTTGTCTCTTATCTAACATCTTATTACTGATCCCTCTCCACAAAGTCTCTTTGCTGAGCATTATAAGTAGGTGTCAAAACACATGCACATTTTTGTCTCATTTACCTCCAACAATTGTAGTAAATATGTTTGATTTTTCCCTTAACACTAAAACAGCTAGAGATTAGCCCTCATCTTATCAATGGGTCTTTGATTTTCAATGATCTTTAAGATTGAAAATATATCATGTGAATTTCAATACTACCTATTGAGGACTTGCAGTCATAGGAATATCAAACAAACAACTAACACAACAGTCATAGGAATATCAAACAAACAACTAACACAACAGTCATAGGAATATCAAACAAACAACTAACACAACAGTCATAGGAATATCAAACAAACAACTAACACAACAGTCATAGGAATATCAAACAAACAACTAACACAACAGTCATAGGAATATCAAACAAACAACTAACACAACAGTCATAGGAATATCAAACAAACAACTAACACAACAGTCATAGGAATATCAAACAAACAACTAACACAACAGTCATAGGAATATCAAACAAACAACTAACACAACAGTCATAGGAATATCAAACAAACAACTAACACAACAGTCATAGGAATATCAAACAAACAACTAACACAACAGTCATAGGAATATCAAACAAACAACTAACACAACAGTCATAGGAATATCAAACAAACAACTAACACAACAGTCATAGGAATATCAAACAAACAACTAACACAACAGTCATAGGAATATCAAACAAACAACTAACACAACAGTCATAGGAATATCAAACAAACAACTAACACAACAGTCATAGGAATATCAAACAAACAACTAACACAACAGTCATAGGAATATCAAACAAACAACTAACACAACAGTCATAGGAATATCAAACAAACAACTAACACAACAGTCATAGGAATATCAAACAAACAACTAACACAACAGTCATAGGAATATCAAACAAACAACTAACACAACAGTCATAGGAATATCAAACAAACAACTAACACAACAGTCATAGGAATATCAAACAAACAACTAACACAACAGTCATAGGAATATCAAACAAACAACTAACACAACAGTCATAGGAATATCAAACAAACAACTAACACAACAGTCATAGGAATATCAAACAAACAACTAACACAACAGTCATAGGAATATCAAACAAACAACTAACACAACAGTCATAGGAATATCAAACAAACAACTACATAACAGTCATAGGAATATCAAACAAACAAGAACACAACAGTCATAGGAATATCAAACAAACAACTAACACAACAGTCATAGGAATATCAAACAAACAACTACACAACAGTCATAGGAATATCAAACATACAACTAACACAACAGTCATAGGAGTATCAAACATACAACTAACACAACAGTCATAGGAGTATCAAACATACAACTAACACAACAGTCATAGGAATATCAAACATACAACTAACACAACAGTCATAGGAATATCAAACATACAACTAACACAACAGTCATAGGAGTATCAAACATACAACTAACACAACAGTCATAGGAGTATCAAACATACAACTAACACAACAGTCATAGGAGTATCAAACAAACAACTAACACAACAGCCAAAGGAATATCAAACAAACAACTAACACAACAGCCAAAGGAATATCAAACAACAACGAAATGTTAAATTTTAGAGATTCAACAACAATGAAAAGTTAAATTTTAGAGATTCAACAACAACGAAAAGTTAAATTTTAGAGATTCAACAACAACGAAAAGTTAAATTTTAGAGATTCAACAACAACGAAATGTTAAATTTTAGAGATTCAACAACAACAAGTTAGATGTGAAAATATAATTGCATTTCTATACAAAGATATAGATTTTCCGTCCAGTGTGTAAACACTGTGAAGGCATGTCAGATTCCTTTTTGAGAAATTGTTCAATTCTACCAGTATACTGTGAAATTGTTGGCCATCTGATGAAGACAGATTTGACAGGAGTAATTTGGTTTCGGGGAGTACCAGTGACAATTGTAAATGTCAGAATGCAGATCAAAGCTTCCTCTGCACCCAAACCACAGGAAGCTGAGCTGGTTACCCTGCCAAAATTTATCTCCCCAATTATTCCTATATTTTATATAATGGCTCTAACCCCTCCCTATGAATGCCTTTCCTGTGATATGTCTTTTATCATAGGTCGACAGCCAAACTTTCAAACCAATTACTGATATATTTTGAATACCCCCCTCTATAAACTCATGCACACAACACTTATCATATTTTACTGCTGCGATGTGGTAAAAAGTCAACATTTAAGCCAAAGTTTCCTCCAATTCCATTCAGTATTTTGAATTATAGGCATCGGACCCTTCCCACTTTAAGTCTCCCTCACTTCCAAATCAAGTGGGCGTTCTGGGAGCTGAACACCACAGTATTCATTTTTGTAATAAAATTATGATCTCATCAACTTCTCCCTTTCCTTATCTGATGCCACCCTTGTCTTCCTGCATACATCAAACTCGGAGTAGAAAACACTGACCAGAAGATTACATGACAAACTCACCGGAGAAAGAGCTCATACAAATTGTCATCACCTCTCCCTTTCATTATGACACTGTAAAAACGTTTGTGGTTATTTGTTATGCAAATAACCTGGGAAATGACAAAGGCTTTATCTTATACATATCCCTACTTCATCGTCTAGTGCGGTACAGTTTTACAGCCAGAATAACTAACACAGGGTCAGGCCCTCTAATGTTGTTCAGTACCAGACAGATGTGATTAAGGGGTCTTTTACACTCACTGTCCCCACATTTGCCCAGGAAAACATGACTGAACATTTTATTTTCTTCTTTAAACAATTTTTCTGTCACTCTAAAAGGAGAAGTATTTTCACAGTAGAATTAGGGTAGGACAATCTTAATTACTAACTTTTTGAGTAAGAGAAAAACTGAGGTGTTTCCAATTTTGTAAAATATTGTCGTATGGAAAGCTAAATAATACCTTTCATTATGTTAGATACACACTTTCAACAAACTAAGCTAAACTCAGTCCATCAACTTTCTGAAATCACCTCCTGATACAAGACGCACACAGAACCCAGGAGAGGGAGGCTAATTCTATCCCTTTGGATAGAAAAGAGAACTATAACACAAGATTATATATCTGGAACAGTTTAAGACTTGAGTTGGTGTTAATGCCATAGTCATACTTGGTACCTATGATGTACCCTGGAGCAAGTGTCCTGCTGGATCAAACTTTATCAAGTGACCATACTAAGTCAGACTAGTGACCATACTAAGTCCGACTAGTGACCATACTAAGTCAGACTAGTGACCATACTAAGTCTGACTAGTAACCATACTAAGTCTGACTAGTGACCATACTAAGTCTGACTAGTGACCATACTAAGTCAGACAAGTGACCATACTTAGTCAGACTATAGTGACCATACTAAGTCTGACTAGTGACCATACTAAGTCAGACTATAGTGACCATACTAAGTCCGACTAGTGACCATACTAAGTCAGACAAGTGACCATACTAAGTCAGACTAACTTCTAATTTTAGAAGGATGAAGACACTGGGAAAAAAACTACTTTTCCTATTTTTTAAGAACTGAACTATTTTCCTTTACAAAAAATATCTGCAGGTCATTAAGATATATAACAGCTTAAAGGTAACTTGTACAGATTAAAATGAGTCAAGCCCCAGGGGACTGTTGTCCTCGAAGACACAAGCAAACCACTGTGTGCCGCAGTGAAGGCGTAACAATAGAACACTTTGATGTTAGGACAGGGTTACCGCTATAATCCCGTCATATCTTAGGACTCATCTGATCCTATGTTAGAGCCATGTACACTTCCCACTTCCGTAAAAAACCCAAATCTTCATTAAAATTTTATGACTTAGCATTTTAACAAGACAAGATCACTCATTCTGTAGCTTTCGCTCGGTTTTTGTTGTCGTTAATCCTGACATCCTATCAGTGACACAGTACATACTTGTGGTATTACGATCGTAATTGAAAGGTGATATCATTAGCGCCAGACCCCTTTTAGAACTTTAAAGTATAAGGTGTCATCCAAATTCTTCCACCTTTATGTGCCAGGGTACCTGAGGGTAGAAGCATCAATATAAAGATGACATTACCTGGCCTCTTCATTATCTCCCTTTGTTGAGACAACTGTTACAAAGTAATGGATAACTGCCATGGATCGAAGTCGATTGTCTGACCGTTAACCTTTGTGTTTGGCTACAAAAGGTCATGGACAATATCACACTAGCCTTTGTGACACACAGACAAGGGATTAGAGATTAACTCCATTATGGCTGAAGACTTGTGGTGGCATGATCATTCTTTACTGTATGTCTCTAGAGAAATTTACAGGAGTACAATAGGAATTAAATAAAACAGTTTTCCTGTTAAAATTGCTGTGAAACTTTTTCATTGCATGTACATGCTTCTCTCACTCCTGTTTAATTTTGATATTGCACAAATTAGTATGTTATAATGAACTGCCATGGAATACAACTCATTGTTTGGCACCAGTAAGAACTTTATAGTGTTAGTCGGCAGCATGATGTCCTCGGAGAATCCCTCCTCCACAAGCACTCCTCACTATATAAATTATTGTAAATTCACCGATAATGTTTCTATTTCCAGCCTGTACTCAGAGCCATCGTCCAATTGAATCGTTAATCATCAGTCTCATCCCTCGGGTGCTAGACTCTACCCAGAAGCTTTCAAATCAATAGGAAAGACATCACTGCGGTGCCCATTATTAATAACCATATTTTCTCCCGCCTCCCCAACAACATCGTGCCTTATCTAATCAAATCATTTCGAATACAAATTTGTCTGGGTGCAATATCTCTTGGGTTTCAACGTAATAGTTTCAGTGACCCAAAAAAGTGCTGCTGCTGACGTGTTGGATAGGGTAATGAAACACTGTCTTGCCCCCCCCCCAGTAACCTTGTCCCTGTCCAATCCTTATATTCTTTGATGCAAGCAAAATGTGTTATAAAGTAATGATTCTTACCATTCCTACAGATATTGATTTGTCACCTAACAGCCATATACAGTTCTCAGCATACAGTAACACACAACACCAAATGATGTGTTGTTAGTAAAGCTTCAAAACATATTAAAACATTCTTTCTGGGGACAAAAAGCATCTCCAATACAAAAGATTTCCAAACTGTTCACTTCCCTCTTTTGCCAAATAAAATGTTACCTTATTACCACAGATATCAATATTTAACAGGCATATATTTCTCATAATATATAACAAGACATTAAATATAAGAAAGATTTCCCGAGATCTGACCCAACAGCAGCCTTAGTTCACTCACCACTGTCCCAGCCAGACATCTAATCAGCATACAATTCCTCCTACCTATATATGGACATTGCATGTATTGCCTATCGCATGGCTACCTTTCAATATGAAAATTTCCCCCTTTGAGTAATAATTCCCCCAGACATAATGGCCTTCAACTCAACAGAAACAAATTATGTCCCTGAAACACGCAAACCTTTCTACCGCTCAAGACACAAATGTGCTTCAGCTTGTGTCGATGTTTGTACACACAAATCCCTGGTGTCCAACATTTTCTATCTTTCCGACAGAAATAAGGCAACATGCCTGCGATCTAGTTATCCTGTACTCCTCTACACTCCCCGGCGCCCCATAACGTTTTCTCACATTGATTAGAAATCTAACTCAAGGCTCAATTCCAACTCTTTTGCAAATTCTAAATGACTTCCTCAAAGAGGATAGTCTCCTGGGTAAAATGTACCAAGGTATCTCTAGAAACTGCTGTCATGTCAAAGCTTAAAGACATACAATCTGGATGCCCATTTGTGGTTCTTGATACAAACAAATTACCTGACCAGAGTTAATAAAATGCCTTATATTTGTCTTATAACGAATCAGGTTCCAAAAATGGTAGACTGCTTTGATATCTCAACGTGTGGGATCAGTCCAGGACAGATATGGGGGAGTTGCCAATATTTCCAGAACATCATGCATATACAGAGGTACTAGTTGATTGAAATGTTTAAAATATCCCTAACACAGTAGCACATTTTCCATCATCCCTACAAATAGTTACATTTAGATATAGAATCTTCAGTCTGAATGTTAGGACTTTGTGAGGTCCAACATATGGACTAATCTAAAATCTCAGTGAGGGATGGAAGCATTCAAGAGAACTCTTGAATAACATATAATTTGTTTCCACAAAACTAAATCAATATTCTCGGATAAGCTTTTAACAAATCGACTTGATTCATTCTGTCAACTTTTATCTAAAATTATCCACCATTCTCGACTCTAATATATGAAAGGGTGTGATAAAATCAAAATTCAACACATTTCATCTCCCATGATACACCAGAATGAAAATTCAAAAATATAAATATATGAAAAAAACAAGCCATGATTGAATCACACCTCAATTATGTTTGTAACACCATCTCATTGCTAAAACTAGGAAAGCTGCAAAAATCAATATTTCAAATGTCTTTAAATGGAAAATTATGGGAATTGAAAGCAATGCTGTGCCACGCAACATATGGGCTAATATGGAAACTACAAATTGCTGGCGATTGAGAAGAGAGATTTTTCACCGATTTTGACGAGAATTGGAAGTGAGAAGGACTCATTGCTCAACAGGCACAAGACAAAGACAGATACGGGTAAAATTAACTTTTGGATTTCGTCAGCATGATTCATTTGAATTCGTGTGGAAGTACAAAGGTTCCGGATCTTTTAGAAGCTTGAATTATCATTGATTGAGGTCTTGAGAGCATTTTATGGGAAGTGCTATGCCTAACAAAAATGCAGAAGGCTGAAAAAAATTCCACAACACTTGATTATAATTGTAGGAAGTCATGCAATGTAAGGGATAACTTTACATGTCCTATACCAGATTCTAATTGTAATATTTCAATTAACTGACACTTCATTTATTTACAACAAGTTCCAAACAGAAATTGAACACAGCATGAATCCTAGAATTTCCATACAAATCTACTGTTGTTTGTGCTCCCCCTGAATCTGCCTGTGGTATGTTTACAACAATTCAATTTCAGTATGGTTTCAATGTAAAACAGACAACAGATTCCATTGAAATATATTTCCAACACTAATTATGATTTACACATGTGCAATTGAGTTTTATACCAGAATTTGGAGAAAACCTGCTCTGTGTAGCAGCTCACAGTGACGTAGCCCCGTAGGCCTGGTCTTGGCACTTATATTGTCTAATTACAGACCCATAAAACATGTTTAAAACAAAATCCCTGCCAACCCAGGTTACATAATTTCAGCTCAAGTTATTTTTTCTTGTGCATATTTTATCTAAAATGCCTAACCACAAAATTATGCCTGCAGGGAAAGTTACTCGTGTGAAGAAATACAACAACATTACCTTTCCTTAAAATTTGGCAGCTTCCCTTCAATCAGTTGTTCCATGTGGATTTGTTTTCACGAGAAATAAATGCCAGTTTATACATCTGTGGCAATGTTGACTTTTTATCTAGCGGATTATGAGGAGAGCTTTCCGAAATACCTTCATACAACATGGACAGACTGCTCATAACTTGTACTGGCTGTATAACGGTAAAAATAAACAGGCGGGGATAACACGCATTACCTAAACAAACAGTGCTAGGTTTTCACCTTTAAGATGGCCAACAATCCCAAATTTCTCTCTTATACTGCTAACATTTATCTATGGATTACAAGTCTGTGGAAATCCTTTCCTCAGTTGTATGGAGATTATTGAAGTGTCAATATTAATCAAAGCATATAACGGAAATCCGACTTTTAAAAAATGTCAAAAATCAACACTTAAAACTGTGAAGTGTACCACCCTGACAGGAATAATTTGTTCCAGACTCAGAATTCTACATACTGATGTTCCTTTGTTGTCTTTGGGGTGGGCTTCAAATTTAAACCAACTGTGGGTTGTGACGACTAATATAGCAGGTATAGCTATAAGGCACCAGGTTTGATGAGAAGTGAGTGACAGTGACCTACTTTGTACCGGTCCCATCTGGCTGCATCCCCACTTCCCCATACATCAAATAGTTCACTTACCTACAAAAACAAAACAGGAAACATCCTATTAGCATACTGTATATCATGTATAGCAAACAACCTGATAGTAATGATATCAACAAACATATTTATTTCATATTTAATCAAAAAGGAGCATGGGTGGGCTACTCTGTTTCTGGCATATGGATATTTTCTGAAAAACTGTCACTTCGCTCAATGACATAGAGTGTCAAAGCCACAGAGCAACTGTTTTACTTCACGTATCTCTCCCCTCAAATTGTCTAAAATGACAGTCACTCATGAATACAATTTCTTGCTGTGCAGTCTTTCTATGTGAAGCCATTATTTTGGTTGTCATTGGTAACAGGTATACATATATAAGTGAAACATAAGAGGATGAGTGAATTAAGAAAACACAGTGTCCTTGCTTTACAGTGAGAAAACATAGATTGATTATACATTGTAGTGAGTATTTTTCATAGCTTAAAACTCTTGAGGTTGCAAATTCATTTAGTATAGAAATGTTCTGTAGTAAATAAACAGACAGCTATACTCTATTGTTTCTTGGCAACAAGTTGCCCTGGTGATGGAAATGTCGGCCATGTTTTCATAAGGTTGGTGCCTGGTAGATTTAAATTGCAGATTCCACTACTGAGCCTGTTGATGGATAGAAAGAAGCAGGGAGATATAGCGTGATGACAGTTAAAATGACCAAGAAGAAAGACAAGGTCCAGCAAATTCATTTCATCATGAAATGAGATGCAGGCATGATTTTACAGGGGAGGAATAACCTTGGAAAAGTGCACAGGAGTATATATATAGCCATCACATCTAATACAGCACAGGAGTATGGCCACTATGCCTAAATAAATACAGCACAGGAGGATGGCCACCACTTCTTAGTAAATACAGCACAGGAGAATGGCCACCACTCCTTATTTAATACAGCACAGGAGTATGGCCACTATGCCTTAATAAATACAGCACAGGAGTATGGCCACTATGCCTAAATAAATACAGCACAGGAGCATGGCCACCACTTCTTAGTAAATACAGCACAGGAGTATGGCCACCACTCCTTAGTTAATACAGCACAGGAGTATGGCCACTATGCCTAAATGAATACAGCACAGGAGTATGGCCACCACTCCTTAGTTAATACAGCACAGGAGCATGGCCACCACCTCTAAGTAAATACAGCACAGGAGCATGGCCACGTGACGTCTAAGTAAATACAGCACAGGAGGATGGCCACCACTTCTTAGTAAATACAGCACAGGGGTATGGCCACCACTCCTTAGTAAATACAGCACAGGAGTATGGCCACGTGACGTCTAAGTAAATACAGCACAGGAGTATGGCCACTACTTCTTAGTAAATACAGCACAGGAGCATGGCCACCACGTCTAAGTAAATACAGCACAGGAGTATGGCCACCGCTTCTTAGTAAATACAGCACAGGAGTATGGCCACCACTCCTTAGTACATATACAACACAGGAGCATGGCCACCACGTCTAAGTAAATACAGAACAGGAGTATGGCCACCACGTCTAAGTAAATACAGCACAGGAGGATGGCCACCACGTCTAAGTAAATACAGCACAGGAGGATGGCCACCACTTCTTAGTACATATACAGCACAGGAGTATAGCCACCACTCCTTAGTACATATCCAGCACAGGAGTATGGCCACCACTCCTTAGTACATATACAACACAGGAGCATGGCCACCACGTCTAAGTAAATACAGAACAGGAGTATGGCCACCACGTCTAAGTAAATACAGCACAGGAGTATGGCCACCACGTCTAAGTAAATACAGCACAGGAGTACGGCCACCACGCCTTAGTAAACAGCAGGCCGCAGTGAATATATACTTCTCAGGGCTTTCTCAGCACTCCTTATACAGACTGTGGTTTGCCTTACTTTTTATTATGTTATATGTAGTCCTACAGTCTGTATAGTTGACAGGTACTCATTGAACTTTAGAAAAAAGGAAGAGCAAGACTACCTATGATTAATGGAATACCTCGAAACATCACTCACGCCATACTTCAGGTCATTACAGGTCATTTTCTATCAACACCGAGGTCACTTAACTGAGGGAAAGATTGAAGGAATCTAATGATATAGGCATTGACCATTGGTCAGCTGTCAGATGTCAGTGACCAAAAACTCTTAAAATGCCAGTATTTGATGTTCAGTAGAGAGGCTGGTGACCAGCCAATGAGAGGAAGAATGATGTGCAAATCTATTCATGTGGTGAGAGACAAAGAAACTAATTAATGTAAAGTAATGAAAACTTCTTCACTGTAGTGGATGGGGAAATTAGATCACCTAGGAAACTCTGGGATTGACTGACAGACAAAGAGGGTGAAGGACGATGTGATGAAACAGAGGAATGCAGAGATAAACAATAGACAGTGAATGGATAGAACTCACCATGAAAGACAGAAGAATGGACAGATGAAGGTGATACTGTACTATATAACCAATGTATTAAAAGACAGTCTGATGAAAGACAGAAGAACAGAGAGATAAACAAGCTGACAGCACTTCCTGACCGTAATGAGATGTCTGGGCAATGAACCGATCGATAACAATAGGAGAAACTCACCCCCTGGAACTGACACACAGACAGACAGCCTTACTGGGGCCCAGGGGGGGAGCAACAGTGACACACAGACAGACCAGGGTACCCAAGGGGTTGGATCAGGTCTGGAGTCTTACTAATCTATTACAATGGTACTGCTTCATGTATTTTCTTTTGAACAAATAGACTCTGTCAGTTTTGTTTTGGATAATTAAATTGTTATACCAGAGACCTATGTATTGTAAGCCTCTCATCAAAAGAACCACATCCCTATACCAATATCTTAAATATTTAGGTATAGAACTGTGGTATTGTATAAAAGCATTCCAATCAACAACTCTAGTGTGTAGGAAATGTATGCCAAAGACAGACAACTTTTTCAACTATCCAGTTTCCTACATTTGAATCAGACTAATTTTGAAGCTACAGACCGGATCCCAGACAGCAATGTAAACTATTCAGACCATGTTCAGTATATACCCTAGTAAATGCTTTTTTAAACACCAAACAGATACAGATATTTCCTGGTGGGTGTTAAAACATGGCACCTGGTCTATAAATACCAGACTGACCATGGTCAGATGCTGTGCCTTGCTGGACAGAACAGTGGCTGGACTCTTGGACTGCCCCATCAGACCAGAAGATGGAACCATGCCCAGACCATAACTCACTACTGACCACTGGTTGGAGAGATAATGGGTCAAAGAGTTATCATGGTCAGTGATTAGTGATGACCAGTAACAAAATTGACCACTGTTGACTCAAGTGGACATTTGAAGGAGTGAGCTCCCAAAGTGTACAGGAAATGAAATCAAATGAAGTTTTAAGGAACGAGAAGATTAGTCCTCTGACATAAAAGCCCACTATCCTTAGACATGGCACCACAGGGTTAAGCTTTCCTTCCCCACCCCACTATGATTTACAGGAGGAGCTCTTTCCCATCCCATCAGTTGGTCAAGAATGTATCTGTGTGTGATGTATCTGATAAACAGGGATGATGGACAACCCAAAGGCTAGGAACAAGAGTCGTGCAGACTCAAGTGGAGGATTTGTAGTGTCCAGATATTAGGCTGACCACTGGTCACCTCAATACTATACTTTGATCAGTTTATAGCTATATATAGTTAGACGATAAATGAAGGAAACAATCACCAAAAAAATTTGTTCATTGAGTGCAGTATATCCATGTTAATAAATTGGTACTCTTAGGTCAGCCTATTACCAGGCTTCTGACAACAGGGAATATAAGACAAATACTAAACATAATGAAGAGAGCTTCGTGTTACTGTCTGCTGTGTTTGTTATTAGAACTAGCTGTAATGCAGGGTTTTACTATAAACCATCAGTAGTTAACAGTCCTAACTATCTCACTAACAGGACATGACTATCTCACTAACAGGACATGGCTATCTCACTAATAGTCCTAACTATCTCACTAACAGTCCTAACTATCTCACTAACAGTCCTAACTATCTCACTAACAGTTCTAACTATATCACTAACAGTTCTAACTACCTCACTAACAGTCCTAACTATCTCACTAACAGTCTTAACTATCTCACTAACAGTCCTAACTATCTCACTAACAGTTTTAACTATCTCACTAACAGTCCTAACTATCTCACTAACAGTTCTAACTATCTCACTAACAGGACATGACTATGCTGTGCTATGTGCTATATAGCACAGGTTCCCCGATGTCCAGTATATTTAAGCACCGGGTGTGTCCAGTGATGTACCTCCACATGATAGAACAGATAAACTCTGGTGATGGACAGACGAAGACAGGCTGACCACAGGGATTAGTCTGAATCATGCTAACCGCTGTGATAAGTCTGTAGCTGCTGACCAGCTCTCCATCTGTAGACAAACTGTCCACTCTGATAAGTCTTCAACTCCTGGCTACTTCTTCAAAATTTATTTTTGTCTGCCAAGATGACTACTGGATAGGAATCTCCTTCTTGCAGAAAATAGAAAAGATACATGCAAAGAATTCACCTGTCTATTGTGATAAAGATAAATTCCTAGCCTTTCAAGAATCTCATTTTTTCTTGATATAAATCTTTTTTATTTAGAACACCCACATGCACCTGAATGACCAGTATTTTCAATGGCAATAAGATATAGCATAAAGCATCCTGCTGACCTTGATTGTTTTAGTTATGTCTGCGAAAAATGGCTGCTCGCAGTACCTGAATATATCTTATGATTTCATAAAAATATTTAGTATTTATAAATATACACATGTTTATCAAAACTTTCCCCATCAATTAAGTTCATTTAACATATGTTTTCTATAGAGACAACTTCCTGCTGATCCTGAACCATTAACAGATAATCCTGTTCTTTTGTCAGGACAATGGCAAGATGGCTGCCAGGTTACAGCTGACATGGCTGAAGACCCCTAGAGAGAAGATACTCATCTCATATCTCTTCTGCCATGTGCTTTATTTTCTTGGTTGGTGAAAGTATCAACAACAACATGTTCCTGTTTTCCTTCACAACAAACAGAAACCCTGAGTAGTCTATGTGGCCATTGTACTGTGCCCTCTGACCTACAGACAGTCCACCTACACCTTGGTGAGGAGAATACACATATCCAAAAATTGTTATGGTGCAAAGGAATCCCACCAATGGTCATAAAACATAGCCGGGATAAGGTGCCAAAACCTACAGATTTACAGTCAAAAAACAGGCTAAGCATCTCTTTAACATCTTTATTTTCAAAAGAAACGATTTGTAGTACATGTGAACTCTGTTGTTCTACAACTGTTCGTCTCTCAGCGTGATTGTTAGGCGCCATAGTAACAGTTTCATACCACAATGTACCCCCAATACTATGAAAGACAAATACAATATCAGGAATCAGGTAATAATTAGTTTCTGTAGTGTACTACTGACTTATAGGTGTCCGAAAAAAGGTTTATATCCTAAACTTAGTACACACGAACTGTTAGCTCCTCATATATGTAAAAGTATATAGTGAGAATATTTCTAATAGACATGATGTTGACACAACCAGATATGAAATGATATTTTGGGTTTTATTAGAAAATATTGGCCTTATATTTGTATATGGAACCAGTCTGTAGCAATGTGCCGCAACATAATGTAGAACACAGCTGCTTAAAACATAAACTAGGAGGTTACTAGAAAAACGTTGTAGTAATTCAAAAGTTTATGCTATGATGAACTCCACTGTATCACAGAGCTTGACCAAAGTTAATGCTATGATGAACTCCACTGTATCACAGAGCCTGACCAAAGTTAATGCTTTGATGAACTCCACTGTATCACAGAGCCTGACCAAAGCCCTTCTCTGTGGAAATAGACATCAGCTCATATAGATGAAGGGTTCACCATTAACAAGGTGCAGTTTCTAATCTGAAAATAAAAGTGTCAAAAGATTTAATTTGACAAGAACTGCAACATTTTTATTTTCTGAAGAAGTTTGCTCATTTCTGATAAATCTATTTCTGTGAAAATTAAATAAATTCATTTTTGAGTTTCCTTGTGATTAATTTATGCGACACACTACATCTAAATAGAAACATGTCAGTTTAATATAAACTTTATTTATTTTACAAAAATTATGAAAGAAGTAATTTCAACTTATATTAATCAGTGTTGTTGGCCCAGATGTTAGTGCACGGAGGGTCTTAATGTGGGAGGAAAACGCTCATTTCAGTTTAACTTGACTTAAAATTTATTTCCTCAAATATTTACATTTTGGCATTTTGCTTTAAATAGTTTAAATAAATGAATCAAGCAATGTGAACAGGATGACTGCTTGCCTAGATTGCCATTAAGTGTGTGTGGTTACGTTTGTGACACGGGTTCCTCAGGGTACATGACAGCACTGTATTACGTGACGACCTATTAACAGGCACCTCGGCTGTGTCACCTACTATTTTTTAGTCGGACATGAATGAATTAACACTATAAGAAATAAATACTTGAAATATATCAAATATTTTTTTCCAATTTTGTATCACTATTAGGAAGTAGCTTGTGATAAATGTTTTAGCTGTTGGAACATCCTCACCTCAGCCCCGACTCATTTGTTATGTTTTTATATTCAACGTCCAAATGCTGTTAAGAAAAGAAACCTTTGATATATCGTGTCATTATCTTGTCACCCCTATGCTGAAACATATACTAGCTCAGTATATTTACGACGTTAGTTACCGACAGCTATATTATTAAGACGTGTCAACACAGAAAAAAATATATAGAAAGTCTCCCCCACTAAGATCATTCAACCCCTCTTGCAGCTGTTGTTGAAATTGACAACTGTGACGAAATTGTCCAATATCTGAAGCCATTTTATCTGATGCACTGATGATCAAACTCGAACATTCCAATGGTGTAACTGTTACATTGTTGTCATGACAATTTTTACGACCAATTTTCACAGTTTCTCCTGAAAGCTTTCTGGTTCCTTTTTCTTTGTCGGAAAAACACTTTCTTATGTACATGTACATTAGCATTAAGGATTACAAATCTGCATAAACTTTGTACATTTTTGAAATGATTAACGTTTTACCACAAACTTAAAAGTAAACTTACTATTGTGTTTAAATGGGGGGGTCAAGGTTTGTCATATCATTTGAAGTGTGACAGGTGAATGTTGAAACATACATATTTGTAAAAGTACAAAAGTATGGCTGCAGATGGCAGAGTTCCTTTGTTTGAGTCTAATCCCTGAAGTAAGTGATAAGAAATGACCTGATTTGTAGGGAAGCTTGCTATTATAATATTGCAGTCCTTCTTTTCAAGTTAATCCACCGAGATCAAGATAGGCTCATGATTAGGAGTTCTAGTAATCTCAAAGATTTCATACAGTAAAATGGTTTTATTACAGTTTTATCTAATTAGGGAAGATCAAGTTACAAAAGAAATTGATTTTGTAGAAATAGAATTCCAAGATTAAAACTGGAATCATTACATAATATCAAAAGGATGTTGTGTTAATAGAGGTCTGGAAAAACTTTTATAAGCAGGCAGTTTGTGCAAGCAAATCAGTACTTCCTCCATACCAACAATATGATCTGTCCCTCACTGATAAACACACAGCCTTCCACTGACATTTAATGACTTAATAATCTTAAACAAACTTACATATTTTTTAACAGATATTTATTGAAAAGTTAGTTTTAGAGAAACTTAAATAATTTTTAATTGAAATCTAATGAAATTTAAATTTCTAATAACCTTGTATAATCATATAATTGTTTAAATGGTTTTTAATGAAAAGTTAGTTTCAAACAAACTTGTATAATTGTTTAATTGGTATTTGATGTCAAACAAACTTGTATAATTGTTTAATTGATATTTGATGTCAAACAAACTTGTATAATTGTTCAATTGATATTAAATGCATTGTTCTTTCCAAACGTTTTTTTCATTAATATTTAATGAAATGATAATTTCAACTAAACAAGTAAATAGTACAATTTTTAACATGAATTTTATCAGTTTCATTTTTAAGCATTCAATAGAACTGTGTCAGTCTACTGTAAGCGGAGTGATGACAGAACTGCTAATGTGAGAACAGGGTTACACCATTCCCATGGCAATAACGATGCCTGAATTACCCATAGCATGACAAAGGATGTTATCCTGCAAAGTCCCATTGATCTTCATTTGAGTTCCCTATCAAAGACGGATGGTTTCTCTAACTAGAGAAAATTACAGACCTAGTACAGTCTTCATTTTTTATTTTTTTTTATTTCATTGCCAGGTGGAAAATCATTAGCATGACATGGGGTAAAGAATGGGGTGGCTAGCAACTGTAGTGTCACTAAAGTGAGGGCTGTTCCTACGGGGAACAGAGGGGGAGGGGGGCAGGGGTAGGACTCATTCGCAGGCTATAGATCAGGAACAGAGGAGGGAG